>NW_009201190.1:0-23234 GCF_000690835.1 Fulmarus glacialis
CGGCACACAGTCCCGCGTGGCCGTGGGGTGCTGTGTCACCCCCTGCCCCGAGTGCACGCCGCACCCACCTGCCAGGCCGGGGGTACCAGCCTCTGCGAAACGCGGGTGCGCTGGGAGATGGAGCCCCTTCCTTTCTCCCCGGTCCCTCCTCTGTGGGGCCGCCTCACAGACGTCTGTTGTGTCCCACAACGGCTCGGTGGCAAGCGCACACTTTGCTCTGTGAGCAAAATGCAGAATTTGTGTTAAACCGTCCTTACGGTGGCGTAAGTATTAGAATCAACTAGCCAGGACGGTGCTTTCAGGGCTCCGCAGACCCCCGGTGGTGTGGAAAGCATCGTTTGCGACCAGTGGGCTGTATTTTGCTCACGGGTGAAGCTAAGGACACCTGGCCGTGCTCAGGCACACTCAGTAGTGCTACAAACAACCCTAGGTTTGGGTGGAGACATTGTTGATAAAGTGCCAACTGGAAAAAAAGACCTAACAGTAAGACTGTATTTTCCTGACTCTTTAAGAGGCTTTGGCTCGCGCATCACATGCAGCAGAGTTCTTTCTCCTCCCTGTTTAGAGTATGTGAGAGACAGCACTTTGATGAGTAGATTTGATCATTGATTTAGCATGGTGACAGCAAGAAAAAGGCCTTTCAATAAGAATCCTTTGGTTGAGTAAGTTAAGACACCTCTGCCTGAGTTTTCACAGACATGTACGGAGGAAAAACACATGCAATTAGAAATGCTGGATTTTACTGAAACCACTTAGCTGATTTACAAGATCTACTGAACGGTTGCTTGGGTTTCTTTTGGTTTTGTTTTGTTTTTTAAGTGAAAAGGGTAGGAAGTATTAAGAAAACAACTGAAAAGTTCTCAGTATATTAATTTTGATTTGAGCCAACATACTGCCAGAGATTGTAACATTGGAGGGGTTTAGATTGCGTACATAGCTGTGGCTTGAGCCATCATCAAAGATAGGACAGAGGTATCCCAAAAGGAGGTAACTACGCTTAACTTGTTGGCAACTGCTGCCACTGTTGTGCTCTGTCAGGAGAAGGGAATTCAGGGTCAGGAGAGAGCACGCAGAAGGAGCATGAAATGGAGGGGATCACGTCTGGCAAGGGAGGAGCCAAAACGTCCTTTTAGGAGTCTGACCGTATGGACTGAAGGGAACGAAGGTTCCTGCTGTTGGCAGAAGATGCTGAATCAAAGTTATTTCTGGGATAGGTCTGCTCTGGTACCATGAGTTTGTAAGACAGCCTCATGCTGTAAGATAGTGGATCCCTATTACTCTTGTGAACTTGCAAAATACTACGTACATTTACATGTGGGAGGCTGTTTCTGACTTTTATCCATATGCTTCCCCTTCTTTCCTCGTGGAGGAAAATGTCCTTATGTGCGTGGAATTAAATCAAATTGATGCTATAGGTAAAGCCTTCCTATTGAAGGAAATTACTAGTATGAACGAGTTCCCTTTTATACACGCCTATCTTGTTCTGACAGTATAGTCTAAATTTTATCTGGCAAGATTTGTTTTAGCCTTGTTATCATTGATAAAGAGTAAATCCCTCGCATGAGGGTTACTCAGCACGTGATTTCCAGACAAAGAACTACAGTAAGGGTAGTAGATGCACAGCCAGCAATGTGATTCACATGTATCTGACTAACAGGCAGGTTTTTTTAAGGTATCAAAAGGAAAAGAAGATGGAATTTTTTTCCCCTCCCGAGTTTTGTTACTAATTGGTGAGGCTGGGTTGGCTAAGTCTGTGCAGGTCTCTAGCTGTTGATCTGTGCTTAAGCCTAGTAAGGAGTAGATCAAATCAGGCTGCAGGTTGCTAGCTCTGAAAAACCTTCTTTTGAAGCTCTTAATTGTTTGGTATAAAATAGATGCTGTTCTTGCATGCTTTCAAGATCTTTAAATACGTGCTTCTGTTTCATATTGGTTATGAGAGCTTCATGCTGCATATTAGCTTAGAAAGTATTTTTCACAGCTGTTATTTTAAGACAACCTCATTTTCCATCTTAGGCCATAGTCACTTCGAGCCAATAGAAGTTGGCACCGCTACTAAGAGAAGTGATCCTGTTCTCTTCATGCCTCGACCCCTCGTTCCTTCCTCTCGGCTTTGTCCTCACGGCAGCACAACATGGTGCTCAGCAAACAGGATCAGGGAATTGACTGGCATTAAAGTTGCTTTTCCCCCACCTTTGCTGGATTAGTTCCAAACCACTTCCCTAGTTTGCTTTACTATGCAACCGTAATACCATTTACATCAAGACAGGTAGGTTGGAGGCACAAGGTAGCGATGAGTGGCCAAGAAGGGGAAGGGTGGGATAGCCTTTTCAGCGGTTATACTGACTCCAGGCTAGCTGGAGATGACCACAAAGCCATGGTGTTACCCGTCTTGGCGGTATTAAGTTCAGCAGCACGCTAAGTCTCTCTGGAATGAAGGAAGGGTGCAGGAGATGTCGTGTGGTCTTTGAGTTAGAAGACAGCTAGCTGTAATTTTTAATGGTGGAAGTAAGTTACGAAAGTGAGAGGATAATGATTGACTTCCAAGAGATTAGTGTTAGCGCAGTAATTCAAAAAACAATGTAGTTGAGAATGAAAATTTTGGCTTCGAGCCCACTGCTTTGTCCACCAGTGGTATTGCACAGTGTCCAGGATGCACGTGCATTCACCGTAACCATGAAAGGAGCTGTTACTCGCAGAAAAAAGCAATACTTTTTGCCAGTCCCTGCAAATTTCTTTAGCAGATGACCAATAAAAAGTCAATGCAATGATAACATCAGATGGGAAGGTAACCTCTTTTAATGTTATTTGCCAGGGCTGAAGAAAAATAAGAGAGTGAGGCGGTATGAAACATCTTTACTTTTTTTTGAAAGCCTGCAAATTGTAGGCAGAGCTGAAAAGTAGGAGCCGGCGGGTCGACTCCTGTTCTGGAGTAGTGCTTTGGCACAGTGTCAAACCCAGAGCTCAGCTGTCGGTGTGGGGGTGGATGCTAAGATGCTTTTATTACGGGGGTCTCTTTCTTTTGCCCTTTACTTACAAGGGGAGAGAAAACTTCTGGAGCCATCTGACTGGTGAGGAGGGGAACAGAAGTTTTTGACTTTTTTCCCCTCAGAATTATTACAGTGTTTGCCACGCCTCATAACTTTTCAAAGCAGCAGCCAGCTGAAGTGGATGAGGGTAGTTGGCTGTTTTAGTGCTGGCTAGTAGTTTCTGAATAGCAGCCAGAGATTTGTTAGTTTTGTATTGCTGTCATTTGAGAATTATCTAGGATGCATGGAGTCTGTCTGTAGACATCAGATTACAGCATTGTCTCATTTTATATTTGGCAGATTGCCTGCACAACCCCAGGAACAGATTTTAATTTTTTTTTAAACCAAAAGTTAGAGTTTATAAATACAGCAGGCATACTCTTCTCCTAGCCACCAAGAAAAGCCCTTTTGATTAGTGTTTTCAAGCTCAACTTCAACACATTTTTACCATGAAATACTGATTTTATTCTATAAACCAGATTTTAATTATGTGAAACGAATCAATGCTGTTTGACAATTGCCTTGAGTTCCCTGTTCTCTGGGGGAGAGGCTTATGGTCTGATCTCTTTCTGCACTTTTTTTTTAATTATTATGCTGATCTAGACTGTGCGTTTTCTTCTTGAAACATGAATAAGCCTATTTTTTGGGAATTTTTTTTCTTAACCTGAACTGGCATCCTGAATCTAAGTATACTATAATTGATTCTTATTAGTGAAGATAGTTGTCTCTTCCAGTTAAGCACGAACTTACTTGATGCATTTTGTGTTTCTTTTAGAAACTGTATAAGCAACGCTCCATTTTTATGGTGTTTCAAAACTACCAAGCTGGCTGTGAAAGAAAAATGTTCTGGTGCACAGACCTCAGCAAGGTTTAGCTTTTGTGTGTATAATCTGTAGCTGCAGCGTTCTGCTGTAACCACGCGTTAGGGGGACTAGCCTGTCTCAAGGCGAAGCAGAAATAATGGAGCGTTTTGCTGACAGAGTAAAGCTGTGATAAGAACTGGAGAGGTAGAGGACCAGAGACAAGAGCCGGAGGCAGCATGCTCGTAACCCAGATCCCTGCTCTGTCATCGCTGCATGGGCTAAAAGTCAAAAACGTTTGTCTATTCCAACGAGTGTGTTAAGCAGATGTTAGATAATGTATTTCAGTAAAGCAAGGCCGTAAGACAGTTTATTCTGAAAAACAAGGCATCAGTACAAAGTCCTTCATTTTAGCCATGCAAAGGAGGCTTTTATGCTGTAATAATATCACATTCTGTAAGGCTTCTTGTTGAAGAATGTAAGTTAGAAACGTTTGAAGAAGAAAGTTCGTGAACTTTACATTCATATTTCTTTTGTGCTTTGATTTTTATGTGACATAGGAGGATGGGCTGAATGGTAGCAAATTCTTGGCATAATAAGTTCACATGTACAGCATTGTTGCAGTTCATATTAAAACGTTGCACAGGTTGAGTCATCTGATAAGCTGTGTTTTGAATAGGTATAAGAGACATGATAAAAAAGATGGGCTCTGGGTTTTGAAGGATTCTGCAGGAAATGGGAGAGATGCAGAGTTTGGTTGCTAGATCGACTCGAGCGCCCTTTGATTGCAGAGAAAAGAGGTAATGCTGTTTTCCATGAGAAAGATAGGTTGTCCCAGTTTTATCAAGAAAACAAGCCTTAGAGAGACCAAAAGAAAATTTTCTCTAAGTTTGTGTGGGTCAGAGTTTCATTCATGGGGTGAGAAACTGAAAAGCGATGACTCAAAGCGTGGATGCTAAAGGCTTGCAATGAATGCAGAATTCTTTGGTGAACAGCCTCATTATCTCGAGCCTACATGGGCTATACAGCCTCAGGTGAAAAGTCTTGTGCTCCTTTTTGTTTGTTTGTTTGTTCATTTGTTTAAACAGTGACTTAAGATTTGGAAAGTGGAACTGAAAGTTGAGAGCTTAAGGTTTCATTTTTGTTTTCTTTAGTGATAGATTGGGGACTTTTTTCTGAAAAGGAGAGCGCTTCTCATTTTAGACTTGTAAAGCTATCTTTTTAAGTTCCAGTTTTGAACATCTCATCTATGATAATTTTCTGCCACATCCCAAACAGAAGAAATAATGAAAACATTAAAATTTTTAAGTCTTTCTCAATGCTGATATGTAGCCTTTTTATTCCTGATTAGTGTTTAGGAGAGGAAAGAGGGAATGGTTTAAATACTGTCATATCTGCTGTGTTTGTAGAAAGAACTCATTCATTTTTTCTTTTACAGTTCCTGAAAACCACCCCATTATTTGGGGAGTAGAAGCAACGTTATGGAGGATTGTATTTTCAGAAAGGCAAAATAAAATATAGAATGATAAATGTATGAAATGATGTAAGCTTACTGAGAATGGCTGTAGGTAATACAGTGACCAGATAATAAGGCTATTTTATTTAAAGAAAGGAGCTTGTATGCATCTGTGCACACCAAATCAAGGCTCCTTTCTGATTATCTGTTTCTATGTTTTTCTGTCCTGTTTTTCAAATGTAGAGCCACTTCCTTTTAAAAATAATTAAACAGAAAATTGACTTCTAAAAGGTCTGGCTAGCTTATGTATGTCTTGGCTACAGGGAGAGTCTGATTTTTAGGTATGGTAAAAATGTCAGACCAAAATTCTTGACGTTAGTGTTTATAAAAGTGAATGCCAAGAAAGATACAATTTCTAAACAATCATCACAGAATAGTAGTGTGACTGACTCCTACCCATCTCTACTCTTTGCTAGAGTTTGCTGTAGCATTTCATGTGCACAGCTCACCCTTCCTTGCATCTCTTTCATCCATCTTCCCCATTTGCCTGGAACTCCCTGAGCATCTTGAGTTTCTCTGAGGTAAAGTGGTGAACACTGTGATGAATTTCGGGTGTCGATCACGGAGATTGCTGTCTAGGCTGTAGGTCATGCAGAATTTTCAGCAGCATTGGCATGGTCCCCTCACGGCACCAGCTGTCCTCTGCCACCTGGTTTTGTTTCCTTTGTGGTTTCAGATACTATTTGAAGTTCAGAGACAAGAAAAAAAGAAGAATTTATTTCCATGTGGCTTTTATCGTTTGTCCCATATGTGAATTGTGGCATCATCTAAATTCACATTCTGCACAGTTCTGAGGTACCTTTAAAGACCACAAGGAGATGACTGGGTAAAAAAACCAGACCTACTGGAAGTCTTGATTAGGTCATTAAATAATGCGGTGTTTGAGGGCAGCTGGAAAGCAAACTTAAGGCAGCAAAGTGAAGTGAGTTAATTCATAAACAGGATCTGTGCTTTTCTGTTCTGCATAGACTGTAATATAATATCTGCCACCTTATGTTCTGACACAAATAGGTACATCAAGACCATATGCACTAACATGGGTTTCAAAATAAATTAGAGCATCACTAATGGAGGATAGTGTATGATCATGTCATGAACAACTAAATCTGCCCTGAAGAGGTCTTCAAAGTGCAAAAAGGCAAGACAGAATGTTAGAGGTGGGCTGAAAGCACGAAATGTGGAAGTGGTTACTCCAGGGATGCATGAAGTATGTGACCTCCCGTTTATGTGATCTGTTTTGGGTAGCAGAGAACATGCATCAGTTTTGGATATGCATGTTTTCATCCATGAACATTGTGGGGGTTTTTTTCCCCCCTTTCCAGGTATATTAACTAGTTGACAACTGGTATATCAGTGAGGTGGGCAAATAAACATACTTGGTGGTCCTGTAGATCTGAGAGTACTCTGGTAATTTAATCTTCCTCTCAGCGTTGGTCAGAGGTAAGCCTGTTTGTGCCGCCGGGGATGTTCTAGTAGTATATTTAGGACTGCAGGGAAAGGGACATAAAAAACCAAACAAGCAAACAAAACCACATGCATTTGCCCCATATGGGGGCTCATTGTAGCCCATATTAGAATCTTAACTTTTATATTTTTATAAAAGTTAACTATATATTTTGAAAAATCTAGTTAGTCTTCATTCTGAACACAGTGGTGCCTTATCAGCAGAAAACCTACCATCGCCTGGAGCTGCACTCCCTCGCCTCTGCCTCTCCGCAGCAGCCATACCACTTGAAATGAACAGCGTTACGTCCCGCTGTTTGAAGTGAAGCCTGCTTAAAGCCATCCCTCCCGTAAGTGAAATCGCCTGCTTAGTCCTCCCCCTTCTTGCTGCAGGGAATTAGGACTTCCAATGAGAAGTTAATTACTTGGTCCTCTTCTGGAGAGGATGGTGCTGCTGGGATTTCCGCTGCTCCCTGAGCAGACCCTGTCTGAGCAAAAAAGGAGAACCATGGCAGCAGCCGTGGTATCACCCTCCCAAGGTGAAATGTTGTGTGTGGACTTCAGCTGCAGCGCTTAAACATGGCTTTTCTGTCCTTCTACGTGGTTTTGGTTACTTAAGTCAACTGAACAAAAACCTGAGACATACTTCAAAGGCTGTCCTACCATGAAGACTGTTCAGACAGGGTAGATGGCATATAGCAAGTACACGTATAACATGTCTTAAGTTTTATTTTTCTGTTCAGAGCATCTGAAAGATGTCACGAGCTAATAAGCAGTTACCTAGATGCATTGCAATTCTCTTCAGTTTGGATCCTTTGTAAGAGAGGCAAAATACTTCAGTCGAAGCACTGCAAAAAGAAAAATGTTTCGGGTTTTTTTTTTTTAAATGGTCTCTCAACGCCATTTAGAAATTCAGCTTAGCGCTTTGGAGGAATTGTATCTACTAAACCACATTTCCTGACTTCATAAGTTTCTTGTAATAGTGAGTTGTCTTCGTCTCTGCTCAAGTCTGATTGCTTTCTCACAGAATCCATAATTTCCTTTTTTATCATTTCATCTCTTCAGTATTAGATAGGCTTTTAAAAATGATCTCTTCTGGAAATTTGGAAGGGCAATATGGTAAGGTTTTTCTTGTTCTGCATCTCTGGAACCACTGAAGATAAGTAGGATTCTACAGTATTGGGCACGTGGCACTTTTCTGAAGGATTAAATTAATTTAAAATGCAAACATGAGAGAGATCCTTCTTCAAAGCCTGTAGAAGCTGTTAGATAAGATAAAACCGATACCGTAAAAGTGTGGCTTTTTCCCAACTCCACCATCCCTGGCACTGTGGTTCCCCCCCCCCACCATTACAGCTGGCTTTATTTAAAGTGTATTTCAGTCATGCAGTTCATTTTTGCACGTTGATAAACCTTAACAAGCAGCTTGCTCCATTAAAATGACTGGGGTTGTGTTTTATTTCATTACTCCTCTTGGCAAGAACGTGTAGATCTGCACAGTGCTGTTTAGAGGTCCTTGATGCATCGAAAAACATGTTGTGGGAAGTCAGGATATTATTCTCTGGGGGGCATAGCAATGACTGCCTTCCAGACTGTTCACAATTTTGTTTTTCCTAGCAACATTAATAAATACTTATTTTTTAGGATGCTGATGTTAAATGTATTTCATGTACTCGGTGATGCTGATACGGGTTTCCTGTTATGTTCATTAAAAGAAAGAGAAGAAAAAAAGAGCAATGTCCCAGGAACTTTGGGAGTAGTCAGTGGTCTGTGGGTTCTTGAGTATTTCTGAACTAGAGTAAATATTCAGTAACAGAGCAATGAAAGACTAGGACATGCAATGCTAACTCGTTGAAATGTATTTTTATATGCCTTCTCATAGTTTGTTTCTTGCTTTGGCTTGATTATTCTTAACAACTTGATCACAAGTTACGGTAGGATTTCTAAATAAAAATAGAAGTAGGGTAGTACATATTTAACAGAGCCAGAGAGGAACCAGTTGCTTTCTTTAGGACCGCTGAGCTGGAAGTGTAGAACCAAAGCAGCACGTAAACTCCAGCTAAACCCTGCGTTGAAAGCTGATGTATGACCTTCAGGCTGATGTCCATGGTGGACTGCAGTACACACGCAAAGCCCTCTGATTCCTGCCTGCCCCAGCTCTGTCACAGCGTGCAAAATTATGGCTTCGGTAGTCTAAGGTGAAAACATTCCTTCCTGCTAGTGTGCGGATTAGAAAGAGAAGGGGTTGTGTATACGACCCGCTGCCATACTTGGCAATGGAAATAAATACCAGGCTGCCCTCAGTGTCATGGTACTTTTGTGGCAATCTAAGCAGTTTAGATACAAATTCCCAAACAAGCTGTTGTAACCATACTTAAAAAAAAAAAAACAACAAAAAACCCCAGAAAAACATAATTTAAGATGCTGAAGTGTTGCTCTAATGTGCAGATCCTATAGGATCTGATAGGAGAGTTTTCTGTGGAAAATACTGCTCTTCCTGTAACATTTGGTTTAGGCTTGTGTACAAGACTCTGTTTTTTATGGAGAAAGATTTTAAACAAATATCCCTTTTGTAGAAAATACTTCTGGCCTGACTTTGTGGTCATACTCAATGAGAATCCCTTAATTCTCTGTGCAGCAGGACTGCAAGCTTGAGCAGTACAAAACAGTTTGTAAAGAGGATCCACTTTTTTTGTAAACCAACTACGTTATAAATAGAGACAAGATGTTGGCTACTCTTCAGCTGCACTTTTTTGGGCGAACCTTGCCAAAAGAGAAGATCAAGTAGGCCTTTCAGTAAGAGCAGCACAGCATACTTTTATCTGAATTATTCATGAAGAAACACATTCAGATTATCCACGGCATACGTGTGCATGTATTCAGGTTTAGGATTTTTGAGGAAATTTGCTGACCTAAACATGGGAGCAGAGTGGGAGCAAGGCAACGTGGTTAAAGCCAGCTCAGAAGGAGTGGGTTTACATCCTGGCACTGCGCCTCGGATTCCCTGTCTGCTTAGCGCTAGGGAGAACTAAAAATATATCTGCAGTTTAGTGGGGTGGCGTGAAGTTTACAAAATGAATACGTTTCCTCCATAGTGACCTTCTGTCTGCAAAATCGCCACAGAAGGCGGCAATGTAAAAAAAATTATAAGAACACATCAATCGATCTGTATGAATGCTGTTTGGTTTTTTTTTTTTGCCTCCTTTGCTCAATATGCAGGTTGTCCTCAAAATATACAGCATCACAGTTGGGAGTGTGAGAAATGTGGAGACCAGCCCAGACTACTAGATTAATGAGCTTGATGTTTCTTTATGTAACCAAATATTTTGTTTCTGTGTATTCACCCACTGTTCTACACTTCATCTGTTTTACTTAATATCATACGCTTGATAATTGTTGTTGTTGTATGGGAATTTGAAAGGGAAATTTTTGGTTTTAGTGAAAATTAAAGGTTAAAACTTCAGCAATCCTTTTTGACGATACCATTAATAATAAGGTGAACAGAAGCTTAGCCGTAGTGCCATTTTATTTCTTGTCTGAGTCTGAATTTTTCAGATTTGACAACCTATTTGATATGCCTCTGCTCTGAGTTCTCACATGACCACCATAAAAAGGTCAGATTTTGAGAAGACGGTTAGTACTTGATTTCTGCAGCACTACAGAGTAGATGCTTCAGCTGCGTTCTGTTACTTCTGGAAATGTCAGCCTCAGGCAAGCCAGGGATGTATATGTATAGGTTGCCGTTTATTACCTATCAGGTAATGCGTCACGTTATAAACTGGAATATCATTAGCATAATAGGAAAGCCTAACTTGAAGTTTCATTCTGATACTTTTCTTCAACATGGCAGTGCTGATTCTTTGTTTGCCAATGCAGCCACTATAATAGTGGATGTTTTTTAGCTATTTAGTCCTGCTGTTAGGCTTTGCAATTGTACTGTTAGATTTTATACACAGAGTATACCACCACCTGAAAAACTCCCACAGAGTTCCACTGACTTTCACGCTCGTTTTGCAGATTTTAAAATTCTTGCTGCGGCTCTGTGGGAAGCTCAAAATACTCTGCGGGGTCCCACGGGTTGTTGCATCCTTGTAGAAGCACGGCACCCAGCTCATGCATGCCTACACAGCCATGCACATAATAGTTAGCACCTAATAAGACAAAAACACACTGATAAAATGCTCAACTCTGCTATATATTTTAGCCTTTTACGTAATGATTTGAAGCATGCTCACATCTCTGTCATGCTTTTGAGTGGGATTACTGATTTCAAGTAACACCAGGTAGGGTGTCACGTTTAAACTTGGGATCACCTGAGTTTCTTTATGGAAAGTTCAAGCTTTATTTCTGTGTGCTATTCTTCAGTTACGGTTAAGTCTGTTACCTATGTAACATATAGGAAATACTTCCTTTCAACCCTGTACTGGGCCAGTTCGTTGGGAATGAAGAGTAGGCTGTATGTAGGGAATGTAGGTGTCCTGTTACAGAGGTCAATTAATTCCCTTGAGCGTACTGCTGCCACGTGGGCTCCCCAGCCACGTTAGAGAGAGCAGCGTACATAACTTGTAATGGATCACTGCTCCTGGAAGGGCTGCTGTTACGTACTCGCAAGAGCCCTGCGTGAAACTGTGCAGGGTCTGCTTCATGCTTTCATCCCGGGCTTTATTGCTTCGGGTTGGTTTCAGGGGACTATTCAGTCAACAGCTGAAGACTCTGTCCAGAGAGCCCTGCTCTTAAACAGGAACCAAGTCACACAAGTCGTTCTGCCCAAATTGCACGCTGTTTTCCTATAGGATCACCAGCTGCTAGAAGGTCGTGCTGCTTTATTGGTCTGTAGCACGTTTTGGGTTTTATACTGCTTTAAGTATCATCCTACCATCAAATATAGCAGTCTCTTGCTATTACTATGTCATAAAAATAATAGGTTTGAAGTTTCGTGTTTCTACTAGTACTGTTCTTATTAAAATGTCAAAATATCTTTCAGCTCAATTGAATAAGTAGGTGGATAAGGATGTGACAGGTTTCTAATTCAGATTCAGTCCGTGGTGCTACTGTCATTTGGAGTCCTGCAGAGACCTAAGAAAACATAACAGTTTTTATTGGCAAGTAGATGTGCTGGCCTTGTTTGTTGTACACACCGGGAGCGTTCATCCAGGGGAAGGCATTTCTTAAAGGGATGCTTTCTCTAGTTGACGCCTGCGAGTGACCACAGTGAAATCGGGATTAGGAACTGCGACATGAAGATAATGGGGAATCTGGTACAGAAATCGGAGCTGCCCACAAAACGGTCAAGAACCCAGATCACTGCGAGATCCCTTACTGCTTGTCAACAGATGCATTAGTTTTCAAATTTGCAGGCTTTCCCAATCTTTTTACCATATGTGTATATACAAGGCTGCTGCCTGTTATTTTCTCATGTCATGTCTCTTGCTCTTCCATTTTTCTCAGCTGCTTGAAATTTTCCCTATCCAGGATTATAATCCATTTTTTGCAGGAGTTGTCTCTACTGCATGGAGTTCTATTAACTGTGAAAAGTCATGATTCTGACCAGAGGAAAAAAAAAGATAATAATCCCTTTTCCCCCACTGCTTCCCACAGGCCTGCTGGCCCCAAATGAAAACTTTAAAGAAAAAAAGCCATTCATTCTTTTGATTGCATGTTGCCAGGAGCTGAGCTTTTCAGATATAGCTATCAGGATTATAAAAAAATTTAACTTTATTCCTTTTCATATTGCTAGTTCCAAGTTTTACATTTTAGAAATGTCACCAAGACTAGCTCCTATCTCTTCTTTTTTTTTTTTTTTTTTTGCCATTAACCTATTTTTTTTAATGTATGTTTTGGTAACAGTTGTTTATTGAATAAAAACTTGAACAGAAAATTTTATGTAAAAATAAGCATGCCTGAGGATCATTTCCATTTTAATAGAGCTATTCTAGTGTTTTTACTTGCTCAAAGTTCCTTTGCATTTAAAATGTGTTTTCACCTTCACGCCCTTTTTTAAAACACATGACCTGGCACATGTTTATTTTCAAGTCAAGACTGCATATGGCTGATGAGAAGTGAAAGTTAGCTTCCTTGGCAGTCGTATCATGTTTCAGAAAGAAAGTATGAGTAATTAAAAAAAAAAAAACAAAACCCCAAACAAACCAAAAAAACCCAGACCTGCTATGGAGGGAAAGGATGCTGTGCTATGTGGTAAAAGACTGTAATATCAGCAAAGTAACTCCTGGAGCATGAGATGAACAGCTGAGTCATTTATAGCCAGCACTGAGACAAATTGCTGCTGAAGGATGCTTGTTATTGCATGGCTGCTGTTATAGCTGGTAGATTGCCTGGTTAAGAGCAAAGTAAACCTGAGCCCGGTAAGGACTGCTGTGAAAAAGTACACTCCAGATAAGCGTACTTTAATCTCTGGAACATTTAATTGGTTCAGCTTCTATTGCCTGAAGTTTTCAAATGTGCAAACATATTCATGACATAGACATAATCACTGATTTCTAGTTTATTCTTCTGCATGAATCCACTAGAAATAGTAGCAGGCGACACTTCCTTTTTTACTGTTAATACAGTTATAGTTCATATATCAAATTATAAAGTTAGTATCTGTCCTTGAAAGTGTCCTGACTATTACTTCTCTGCATCTTAATGTAGTACAAGGCTGCTGTTGTAGGTCGCTATGCTGATCTTGTATCTAGTGCGGTTTGAATGTATTTAATACAAGCCTCAGAATATGCTCTCCCTGCAACTATGTAAAGTTAATCCTTTTAAAAATCTATATTCAGTTTGTGGTCTTTGAAGATTATCTCTGTTGGAAGATTGTTTTGACAGGTTAGTTGTTGATGATGATTTTTTTTTAAAGCATGTTTAACTCCTTACGATAGGCATTCTGCTAACTATCAGTCAAATATTTTCATATATAAGATACTGTTTGAAATTTGATCTGAAGACGAAGAGGACTTCTACCTTCCTTAATAATGCCTTTGCCTCCCAGCTCCCAAATGCTTCTTTCTGAGCAAGCAGACTCAAAACTCAAGAATAACTCGCAAGCCCCTGCCCCGGTGCGCTGCGGCAAAGGTGAGAAGGTAGAGTTTTTAACAAGCCCTCAGTTCTTTCACTGGTCTTGAAGAAGCTGGCAAGTTCACGGCGACTTGAAACTGTGTATCACAAAATTTCAGAGTGCCGTTTCCGAGACGATACAGCAGCGTAGGTTAAAGTTAGGGGAAAAGAGGGAGCAATTCCCCTTCTCCATGAGGGAATGGTAACGCTTCCATGGGAGTGCTTGCGGTCTGCTGGAGGAACGATTAGTGGCAGCTTGGAGGAAAGGGACGCTTGTAGTGTCCTGCGTGATAATCAGGCTCCTGAGTAATTAACCAGTGACTCTGACAAATATATTCCTTCCACTTCTTGAATCTAACGCCAAACGCCAGTTTGCTTACAGATGTGGTATTACAACTTCACAGGCTAAATAACTATCTAAGTACCTTCTTGGGTGTCATACCCCCCATTAGCCATGTAACCTCTTGCCTCTTCCTTCTGGTGCTATTTTTCCTCTTGGCTCTATTGTTTTTTATCCATCTTGAATGGTAGCTGATCAGAAGGGTTTAACGTCATGGTTATTCATTTGTTTTTCTGCTTTACTGAAACCTGCATGGTTTGAGTATAGTAACATGAAGGAAAGAAAAACCCAAAACACACTAATAATTTATTCAGGTAAATTACTTCTAGGCCCTCATAGATTCAAGTACCATAGAGAGCCAGACCCTTGTCCATGTCTTTTGACCTGGGGCTCAGAGTGCTATGGTAGGTGTTCATCACTCGTTTCATCCAGTCACTTCTTTCTGTCAACCTGGATGATCTCAGTCTGTAGCAGCAGCGTATATGACAGTATACATCAGTGCATACCTCTTGCTCCAGCCCACAGAGTATAAACTAACAGATGGCAGCAGCTAAGGAAATAGAAGATACTAACTACATCAAAATACTGCATATTTTGAAGAGTGCTGTTGCTGAAAATGTGTTTGAATAGCTCAAGCATGGAAATTCCATTCATAAAAGTATTATTTCTCTGTGCCACTGTGGGTTTTTTGGTAGGTTGGAAATAAATTTATCTAATTAGACTAGATAGAATCTTTTAGAGATGAGTAAATTTAAAAGAAAGTGCTATTGGGGGGGGGGGAGGGGTGTGACTTTATGCGCAAAATGCTTATTAGGACTATAAAAAAGATCGGATATTTTCAGGAATAGATTGAGTCACTAGCAATGTCTAATAGTCCAGATTAACAAAAATGCCTCTTTCGAGACTTTGGGGAGCTCTAATGCTTGTGTATTTCTCCAGCTTTTCTGTGAAGGATGATTTTGTTTCAGTAAAATTTCCCTGCAGCTTCTACCATTATTATATTTTCTCAAGCATAAGTGACTCTCACTTTGCTGTTTCAGATTCTAAATATCTAATGTTTATATATGAAAATTGCGTCTTCCGCTGTGCACCCCAAGAATTCCCCAACGCAATGGCATAAAGCAGAAACATCCATGTCTTGCAAAAACTATACACGGGAACATCTAGACCTTGTAAAGTAATTTGGATGTGATCAAGCATAACTGCATTTTTCTAGTCGGTTCTGCAATTTCACGTAAAGGAATCTGCAAATATGGTATGGTGGCTGCTTTGAACAACATGAGTCCTGTTGCAACAAATGTCGACCTCCTGTTTGTGGGACTGATTCTCTTAAAATGTCTAGCTCTTTATATTATGTAAATAAGTTCCTTTCCTATAAGCCTTTCCTTCTAGATCCCTTGCTGAGAACATGCAACAGGGATCATATATATAACTTCTAATGAAGTACCTTACTTCAGGTTATTTGTCAGCTTGCAAACAACCTTTCTCTATGACCTTGCAGTCCTGCTGCCTTCCTGTGAGCCGCAGTTCCTGGTTGAACTCGGGACACAATTGCCCAGTGTTACAGCTGGGCTGGCACAAAATGCCAGTTATTGCACAGCACTACATTATTCTGCTAATACCTATATGCTTAAATACTTAGAGGTGATGATTCTTTCCAAGCTTATTTCTAAAGGTACAGGCCTTTCGGGTGTTCTTGGACAAGTCTAGCTGACTGCAGGGAGTTAGCTCACGTGTATGAATTTTCTAGAAATGGGCTGCAAGCCCAAAATTTGACTGGGAGGGTTAATCTGAAGAGCACCGTAGTTAGGTCTTGTTTCCACATGAAAGGTTTTTATAAATTTTGATTTTTACCAAGGCCTTTACAAATGTTGTTCTACTTACTTGTTAGCTGGTTTGAAATGTGCTTTAATAGGAAAGTATCTAGGATGTCACCTATCTTCTTCCAGCAGGCATACTTCACTTTACTATAAAGAATCAACTTTAAATAATTGCAGAATATTCTAAAAAGAAGCTGTTACTTGTTGTGCCACAAACTCAGGTACTCAAGAACCTGCCATTGGATCTTTCTTCCAAATGCTTGTTTTAGTAGATTGCAGTTTTATGTGACCTTCTGATAACTTTGTGGTCTGTTGGAAAAGCAGTTTTATGAGAGGTATGCCATAGACGTTAATGGTGAGGGCATCACTCTTTCACAAAGTCCCTTGTTTGATTGCAGGAGCCACTGTACCTAGCAGAAGGTACAAAAAGTCTGTAGAAAACCTGGAGACAGTTTCTTGTATACTTGTTTTTACCAAATATTACAAATATTTTGTATTATACATTGATGTCCTTATTGACCGCTTCAAAGGGTTTTCTGGGCTACTTGTTATGAATGTTTTACAAAAGCATTATTAAATTTATTTTCACATTTGTGAGAGAAGAGGTGTCTTAATTTGGAAAAAAGAAAACCCCAAAATTAAAATCCCAGGAAGGGATCTTTAACTGGATAGAAATAGAAAATACCCATTACTTGAATGCTCAATTTAGGGTGTTGAGGAGCTGTCTTGTCAAAATAGTTGATATATTCAGACCTCATACCGGCTTCTGTTCCAGCTGTAACTTCCCAGCCTTCCAGCTCATCGGACTCCAAGACCTTAAATCAGCCACTGGGACACTGAGAAGCGTTGGACACTTAAGGGAAGTAAGAGAGATCGGTGAGGACCCGTGTCAGACCACTCATTCGCGACAGCGGTCCCTGGTCTGACACAGGTCCTCATCAGTCTCGCTTGCTTGCTTGTTCCTCGTTCCTTCTGTCATGTGCTTGGCTGCAGTCCCGGTTACTCTTTCAGCTCCCCCTGCAGTTCTTTCTCTTCTCTCAATCCTCTCCCGTCCCCGTCTTTCCTTCTTTCCCTTCCCTAGCTTGTTACCCGAACTCAGTCTTTTCTTCCCGCTCCTGAATTTGTGGACTCAGTCATATTGCAAATCCACTGTGAGCTGTGTCTGCAGGCAGGAATTGCTAAAGGTTGGATGAAAGTATTTTCAGGGTCTGGTTAGCATCCAGGGAACGTGACCGCTTTATATATACATTTATTACCAACTACCTGTTAGCCAACATTTTGCAGAGATTTATAATTTGGACAGATTTTGGTGGAGACAAGAATCTCAGATTATACACCAAGACCAAACTGAAGAGTTTGCGTGTCCAAATACCTTGGAAGAGTTGCTTGTGGTGTTTTGTTTTGTTTTTTTTTAAACAGGAGCCAAAACCCAAAGAAAACTATAATATAATGGTTCAGTAACTGAACTATTTTGAAAATGTCAGTCCAGAAAGCTTGGCAAAGTTGTGATCTAAAACGAAGGCCTTGTAGCATGAACTATTGGCTTACCTGAGAATCCTTTCATTCCAGGAGACATAAGCAGTCTTTATTTTCAAGGTGTTGATTGGGGTAAAAACAATCCAAAGTGATGCTCTTCCATAGAGTAATGAGCATTATTTTAGATTGTCAAATGTGTCATCGAGTTTTTCATACGGATTTTCTGGGGTGCGTGGGGATGTCTCTTTCTGTAAGACATTTTCAGCTCAGAAGTGATGAGACTTTTACCAAAAATGCGAGGGGGGAAAAAAGGAATGAAGCTGAATGTGTTATCAATTAATTTAGTCTCAGACGTGGGTATGTGGAAGTGAGCAATTACATATGTTAAAAACACATTCAGATTTAATATAGTGAATGTTTCCTTTTTTGTGCTTGAGGTTATAATAGGAGAGACAGCGTTTTGAAAGGGAGTAGGAGAAATTAAAGCCCTACTGGTTCCTGTCATTGCTTTGAACTTTAGACGAAGATTTCCATCGCTAACACCAAACTTGTGCTAATACTTGTTAGTAAAGGGACCCATCTTTCCCTGGCTGGTGCTTACAAGTCTATATTGTAGAGTGATAAACCAGTATTTGAAATTCTGCTGGTCAGTAAAACCAATTGAAAGCTTGACTCCTTCGCAGAAGAACGTCCGTCCCACGGACGCAGGTTAAATAGGGTCAGAATTTCAGCTCGTTCTAAAATACAAGTGCTAAATGTGAGGTGGATCTCCAGAAGGAGTTGAACAGATGAGAAGATGGGTAACTTGCCTTTTTGGCCTTTCGTCAGAGCCCAGGTTTCTGGCGCTGGTTGTCTGAGCAGAGCGGCAGTTTACCCTAATCCAAGCCAAGATGAGGTGTGTTTTCTCAGATGTAGGAAAGAGGCATGTGCTCACACCTTATCGACTGTTCCTAGATACGGCAGGTTATTCCTTGGTGTGAAAACAAGAAAGGGGGGAAAATCCACCACCCTGCATTTTTTTCCCCTTAAAAGGCAATTTTTTAATACTGAAATCCACAGATGCCTTTTGTATTTTGAAAACACAAACCATACAAGTTATTCTTAAACGCAGTGGAGAGAGAACCTTTTCCTTTGAACTCACCAGGGTATCGAACCTTCGTGACCTAACAGCCGCAGATTGGTGGGCAGCTGGTTTTGCTGCAGGGGTGTTAGTGCCTGACTTCTCAAGCATTCAGTTTTCTGCAAGCAGCACAGTTCTGCTGCTGAAACTCGCCTGTCAGAAGCATTGTTTCCATTTACGTTTTACAAAAACATTGTGTTTTCTGATGTATTTTAAACACCGGAGCATGGCAGTTTCCCTTCCAGATGGACTGACAGACCAGCAAGAGGAACTAGAGAGGAACCCTGGTCTTTGCGGGTAGGAGAAGCATTAAAAACGGAGATTTCTTTTTGAGATCATCTTCAGGAAGGACGGAAGATGGTGATGCTGTTATCCGATCCTTTTCCCACTGTCTCCTATTCTTATTTCTGAACAAACGCTGGGGACAGAACATCTTCCTGGCACAGCAGTATTAGGGTTATGAAGAAGTAAACGTCAGCAGACCTGTTGGTCATCCCTTGTACCTTAAGAGTAGACAGTAAAGAGAGACTACTCGGACTGTATATTGTATGCAGTCTGGAGAGCTGGTGAAACCCATGTGTGAGGTCCAGCGCTGACCCTAAAGAGGTGCTTTTCAGGTCACAGAAAAACTAGGAGGTAATTGCACGGCTTAGCCATAAGCATCTCGAGCCAGGAGCATGATACAAGTTCCCCTGATGTTATGCAACAGGTCGATGAAAATACAATCTATTTCCATAATACTTCAAAACGGCGAAACTGGTAAATTAGAGATGCTAGGAAATGTTAGAGTTAATGAATCCCCTACACAGTTCAGTAAAAGTAATTTCATTTTAAAGAGAAAGGCCTTCCAACAGCATTAAAAGTAATTTCACAGCTTAAATGAATTCAGTCATACCTCTGTAGTAAAGAGTGCATTACCCTTTTTATTACTGTCTGTGAAAACTGCTTTTAGCTACTTTGGAATTCGAAACGTGATGGTTAGATTGGTCTGTGCATAGTTGAAAGTGATTGATCTCATTTTTGAGAAGATATTTCCTAATAAATACATCTGTTTATCAAATAGAGTTTCAGAAGGGAAATGATTGCTCATTTACTGAATTTAAATATAAAGGGCAGCTTTTCATAGCCTAACTTTTAGTAATTGCTCTAAATATACAGCAGCTACTTTTTAGCATGTGTTAACTATATGAGTGTAAAACTCCCTGATATCCCTTTGAGACAGATATTGAATATTTTGAAACAATTTTTTATCATTTCTTCAGATTTCTTCAGGTTTTCAGTGATAGTAACGCCTAGATTACCTGTAAAGACAGGGGTAATCTGTCTGCACATACTTCAGTTTCCGTTTGAAGTTTCCAGCTATATTTGTTGGTAATGGCTGCTTGGGCTCTTTTCATTCTCGTCATAGAGTAGACAAACTGTAACGGTTTTTAATCACTATCAGGTATTTCTGAATTTGAAGCAATCAGTTTGGAGAGGCTGGATTTGAGGCAGAAGCAAATTTAGTGCCCTGTATCCAGTCAGTATTACAAACTTGTTTAATAGGTTTAAGATAAACAGATTTTAAGTATCAGCTAAGATGCAAAGATCCAAATTCTTTGCCTATTATGGGCTGAGGCAAATGGGCCTAACACAGACAGAGGTCTGTTAAAATACGTAACACTTTAAGTGGACAATATGTTTTATTTTAGAATTAGGCTTTACAGAAACAGCTGTCTGTTGTTGACAAGTCTTCTCTATCAAGTGGAGTTTATCATGTACCTTTACAGGTCCAGCTGAATTGCACTTGAATATAATCTAAAAAAAATCTAACCTAACTAGATGCAAACATTAAAAATTCAGAAATAAGCTGAAATGCTCGCAGAGAGAGCATCATGGAGTCTGACTTCTTTTTGACATAATGCTGCAAAGAGTGAGCACTGCATTTTAAAAAAAAAAAAACAAAACAACCACCACAACAAAATACAAACTCGGTGGAGGATGGTCCTTCAGTCTTCCTAACTTTTGAAAAAGGTCAGAATTGTGCTGTGGAGCATGTCCCTTTATGTCAGGATGGCACGGCAGCTTCAGTCCTGCATCCAGGCAGAATCCAAAGCACCATATCCTCACCCTTTCAGCAAGCGTCTTGCCATTGTCTGGGAACAAAAATTGTCACGAGTCTCATTCTGGATTTTTTTTATATATATGTGTGTGTATATATATATACATGCCCCAACTGTGGTATATGAAGAGAGGAGACATTTCATTCATTAAGCCTCCTTCAAAATGATGGGATGGTTTTGAGGCTGTTAATGAGCCGATGAGGTTTAGAAACCTTTGAAACAGGCTGTGCGATGGGAGCGGTTGAGTGTTCAACAGTCACTTACCAGCACGTCGTTTGAATTAGGATTGCAGCAGGAAGGAAGTTTCCATGGGAGATTGCCTCACGTACCCAGAGAATACCAGTCCCTTAGTTGCTCAGTGCAAGTTTTACATAGCTTTAATGTAAGTTGAGCAAAATTGCTCTGTTTTGCACAAATAAGCTGCACTAATTATGCTAGTCTAGTTTTCAAATCAGAGGTGGGTAACAGATTTGTCTTTACAAGGAGAAATCCACAGGGATTGTTTCTTGATGTCAGGAAATAAACTAGGTTCTTAGTTGGTATTTGTAACACGGGAGAGACCGGGAATGTTTTTCAGCTCATGATTCTGCTTTACTCTGTCCACGGCACAAGGTCTGAGTTCACACCACTTCCTACATCCTTTTTTTTCATTAGACAGAGAGCCCCCAGAGCAGGAGGAGAGCTACGCTGCACCCCAGAAGGCTCCTCAGTCTGAAGACCAAGTCTACCTCATTGTTCAAAGGGCATCATGGAGCAAACCCACCTTGCAGAGTTAACACTGCCATATCAGAGCCGTTTGTGGCGTGCTACGGGAGAGGGTTAGAATCTGTCTTTGGAAACGGGGCATACCAAAATAAACCCCTTTTCCTCAGAAATGGGAATTGCTTTCTTATCAGAAGATTTTTTTCTTCTGCTTTCTGCCTGTTTTTGAAAGCAGATGTTTGGCAAACGACCACTCCCAGATTCCCAGCGTGGAAAGATCCAAGCTACATCCCAGATCTGTCGGTTAGCTGGAGCTGACGCTGGTCTCCCAAGCACTGGTCCTGTCCTCTGAGCAATGAGTCAGAATATGAGAATTCCTGACATGCATTTCCTTAGGCCATCACTCATATGTTACAGTTGATTTAAAAAAAAAAAGTTACATGTATTCTCACTTTATAGTGGTTCGAGGTTGACCATGTAGCACGTTCTGTTTTAGGGTTCCTAATCTGAATACAATACTTCAAGCCTGTATTGGAAACACCAAGGTACTTTTGTGGAACATTACTTGTCCATGGTGCCTGGAGGTTTTGTGTTATGCAAGAGCTGTTTCTAATGTATTAAAGATTAACATCTATGTAGAAAGTTTATCAGGAATAAATATCCTGTGCCGATAAGGTAAAAATCACTCTTCTTTTAATGATCAGCCCTATTTTTAAGAGTTCCCAAATTATGTCTAAAATTCGGTATTTAGCCAGGCATTGGTCCATGGAGTAGTCAGAGAGGAATCTAATATTTGTTAAGAATTATGTTGTTTACAGGGGCTGACCTTTTTTCTTCGAATTTTCATCTTCGTTATTAAATAAAATTAAATCTGTTCCTTCACTTTTCCATTGTTGCACTTTTAGTTATAAGCACAGGTAATCATTCAGGCTGATGAAAATATTGATTAATCTCAAAAATATTAAATTAATTGAACTTGCAAATGTTTATTAAGGAAGCATAAATTTTCCTCAGATCTACTTGTTAAAAAATGCTGTTACTGATGCTTTCAGTTTTGAAGTCAATGCTTTAAAGTATGAGCTGTGCACTCCTGTTTTTTTTAGTGCATGTAGCAGACTTTATTTTAGGTTAAACATTTATTTTAAGCTAAAGCATGGGTTTGGATAATAAGTTTCAGTACATACACAGGTAACTCACTATGATTGTAACTGTAGTACTAAAGGTCTAGAATAAAAAAAAATCCATAAAATTACATACACAGAATAGTTTGTTCTGCCAGTAACATGTCAAAAAAGATGACATTGCTGCTTGGGACTGTGAAAATTGCAGAATGTTCTTTCAAAAATTAAAAAAGATTAAAGGGGGAAAAATTGGACTGAGAAAAAAAATGTAATATATTCCTAGGGGTGAATTGAGACACCCAATTATTAGGGAGAAAAGAACCCAAAATCTAAGGAAGCACTGACTGTAATAGACATTCTTTGACATCTTAGCGTGCATATAGGCTGGGAAACAAAGTCATTATTCATTTTGGAATATTAATTTGCTTTTTGTGGTTTCCATGAATTGGGGTTCCCAATCTAAGTTTACATTTGACATAAAATTCCATAAAAGCACATAAAGCAATAAGGAAATGATGAGCAGTAAGAACGCCAGTGATGCATTCTGAAGGGTTTTCTCTAAACACAACTTGAAAGCACGATCATAAGATTTCCAAATACTTTTCAGTATTTTTGCAAGTGTCAAAGCCCTGAGATTCCACATGGTTTGTAACCAAAAGAAAAAGTTCACATATAATCGGGGAAAGCACGGTGCAAGACGACCCGAGTCTGC
>NW_009201190.1:23265-39143 GCF_000690835.1 Fulmarus glacialis
TGGCCGCGTCTAGCATCTGACAGTACAGGAGCCATGGGTATGCTTATTTCTGGAGTTTGCTCAAGCTCTCGGCATCTTTGCTTTATGATTAGCTATTACAAGTTTTCTCATAGTCGAAGTAAGCTTCTAACTCTTGGAAGTGGAATAGGAGATTGTCGTTTCTACTGCTGAGGTTTCTTGGAAGAGGTTAAATGTAACCCTGCTCTTTAGCATACATTAGAGAGGCGTTAGCGTTGCCCCAGGACGGTAGGACTTGCTTTCTCTCATGTGCAGCCTCACTTAAATGCCAGAAAGTTTCGACTGCTTTTGTGATTTTTTTCATCCTCCTGGACACACAATCCGGGCACTTCCAGGGCCACCTTTTCCCTCACCGTTTAGGTGTAAAAGAACACAGCAAAAACCGGTTTGCGGAAGCAAATGGGAGTAGTGGGTACTTGGAAGCAGCGGCGCTGGGGACGCTTTCCCTGTCCGGTGCCAGCAGGAGAAGAGAAAACCACGGCGAGCACGTGTTATGTTGCTTACTACCCCTATCTATATTTAAGTTTTTTCCTGTCACAAGCCATATGCTGCTGCTTCTTTGGAGGAGTGTGGAGTGTTGGTAAGGATGTTACGAGAAAAGTGCCTTTGGAGAGGTGCTACGTCTTCCCCTGGGGAAGGGGAAGACAACAGTCAAATGTCGCATCGTTGGGCTCGCTTCCCTTCGGACTCTCTTCCAGAGCAAAGGCAGTCTGCAAGGCTGTCCTTCTGTTTTGAAGTTCCTAATATTTCTAGCAGTCAGCAGGCTGTTGGCCGGGGTGTTTCAGTTTGTCTGTAATTTAAGATGTCGTATTTTAATTGAAGGGGAAGGTTGTCAGTTATTTAAGACTTCCTCCAAAGGTTTTCAGAAATTAAACCTGCTTTAACAGTGATGCTGATTGTACTGATACAACATTTGCATCTCAGCAAAAGCCTTAGCTGGCTATTTTAGATATATTTCTTGGACTATTTCTCTCAGTTGCTTAACTTTCATTTTACTTGTTCAAGGGCTGTCAGAAAGGTTCCCAAACTGGCTGAAGGCATCACATCAGCTAAATACACTGGAAGGTGGCATGAAATTTATAAAACCAAAATCCTATAAAATGGAGATAAATGGTGAAGATGTTTCTGCTACAGTCATTTAGTTGAAGTTATTTATACTTCATCTGCTTCTATATTTAATTATGTTGCAATTTAAGTTCCAGTTGGAGTACAGCTACAAGATGACATATGATGCTTTTAAGCAATAACATTGTGCTGTTCTTTCCTGGAAAAATTAGTATATCGGATAAATTATGTCATAGTTGACAGGCAGGATTAATTTTGACAGTAAGCTTTAAAGCAATGTGGTTGGAAAAAAAATTAGCAGATGTGCTTATTTGCTGAAGAATCTGGATTTGCAGATTATTACATGTGTTATGAATTGCAAATTATTCTACTTGAAAGCTTCTCCACCTTCTGTGCCTGCAACTGGGTTTTTAGTCTCCGTGATCTGAAAAGCTTTTCCCCTACTAGATTAGAAAATGCTAAAAAAGTAACTCTCAGCTTGGTTAGCTAGTTGTTTTGTAATGCAGTTCAACAGCCATAACTGAATAACGGCAAACTACAAAAGCAAACTACAAAAGTGTGCCTTTTGCTAGTTACCGTTTAAAAAAAAAGGCAAGAAAACATTTCTTTGAGAAAGGGAGAAATTTGTAATTTTTATGATGTCCGTTATAGTGCTTTTATTTCAGAATAAACTTGAGCGTTTCTCAGGGGGAGACTGAACTGTAGGGAGAAAGCAGCACGTGCTACAGAAGAGCGAGGCGAACGGCAGCAGGAACTGCAAGAAACAACTTGGGAACAGCTAAAGGAGGGAGAACCGTTCAAGGGCTGTTCACACCTAAGTTTGGGTATACAGTGACCGATTTCACTGTGGCTCTCCACAAGAAAGCTACAGACTGAGAGAAATCCAGACCTCTATTTACAAGAGATGCTGACATTCCCTTACTTTAACCATAAGCTTTTAGGGTGGTTTATAGTTTGCTGTATTTTACCACATCATTTCACATGTTGCTGTATTTCTGTAGGATGTATCCCATACGTATTTTTTTAAAACCTGCTAGATGGTTAAGCGCCTTCCATCCAAGCTTATTTTTTTGAATGGGACAGGACAGCATCTTAACAGGTCTGTAGTCTTGTCGTTGTATTGTAACTACAGCAGTGCTTTATCTCACCCTAAGTTGAAAAGATTGTATCAGACAGGTCGTGAATAGCAGGTGCAAAAGAAAAATAATCAAACAGTGTAATTTAAATTAACTAAGGGTTTCAACTAGCACTTGCTGAATATTTGAAAAGGCTGATTAGCATTTTCATTAGATAATGGAAACTTTGGCATAGGTTTTTCCTTGGGAGGCAGTGACTGAGAAAATTAATACCTTCATTAGCCGATGTGTTTCTCCTGCATGGTCAAAGCCCTGGTATGTTTTGCCATTAACCAGGCATGTTCACATGTTTCTGATTGAGTTGTCAGTGCAGAGCAGGTGGCCCGTGGACCTGTTCTGCCTCCCCGTTCAGCAAGGTTAGCTGTGTTCAGCCTGCAGGCTCTGCCCTCAGTTACCCTGATGAAACTCCAGACAAAATTTGCAGCTATAGGAACACATAGTGCAATTGAAGGCAGAAGTTTATTGTCAGATTTTTATTTGTCAGCAAAAAAGTACACCCCCAAAAAAAAGACCCACAATACAGCTTGATGTTTAAATTTCAGGCTGAATTAGCAGAACCACCAGTGGAACCAAAAAAGTGGTTGGATTGAAAAAGGCAGGTTGTCATTGATGTACCAGAAAGTAAACTCTCTCCGCCATTTTTACACAGGCTTTATTTGGATTTATTTCCTTCCTCCCTTCCTCCTTTTGAGGAAAATCAGCTGAGACTTGAAGTATACAGTCTGGCAGTACAGACATCTACTAATGTAAAGATGGAACAGTTGTTGTGTACAGATCCTACACATAGTTGATGCAGTGGCTGAAAAGTGGCAAGATCCTTGCCAGGTAAATATCCAGAAGCTGAATGGTCATAGTTGATCATTAAAAGTCTAGAGCATATTTGGGATAGCTTTTAAAGACACTGGTCAAAACAAGACATCTCGTGATTAGGCACGGGGTTATAAAGGCTCAGTAAAACAATATATAGGACAAGCAGAAATAATTGTAGGGTCAGGGCCTAAAATGCAAAACGTTTTGCAGTCGGATACTTCTTGATATGATGAAGCAATCAAACACCGCTCGTACTGCCTAAACGCAGGAGAGACAAATTTGAAGCTAATCAAATTAGAAACAAGCATTTTAAACAATCACAGTATTTTTAATTGTGTGTCCAAATCTGAAGTTTGCTTTCTAGAAAAGCAGGATAGAACAAAATTTACTTTTGTTAAACATTATTATAAGGTAATGACATCTGAACTGTCTCTCATGTGAGAGAGCTCATCTGAGCTCGCTCATCAGAGCTGTTTGACCTTCTGTCACGTCAGTACAGAAAGTTAATTTTTTCAGTGTAAATTTTCTTGCCCCCAACTCTCCCAGTTATTCATCCTCAATTTTAAGTCTTTCTACACAAAGCTTTAGATAGCAAGACTTTGATCATCCTCAATCTCTTGCTTAACAGTGTTAGAATTAGCCTAAGAAAACAATGTTTATTTTTATAGGATTGTGGGGTTTTTTTCTGTTGTAACCCATAAATTTGTCATGGTTCTTAAATTTCAGAAGTTGACACTGATTTGGGGGCTTTCTTTATAGAAACAGGTCCTGTCGAATCATCATTTGTTAATCCATGCCTAGCAAATAAAATTGTACTAGTTGTGTTTTAAAATTAATCCTCTTTTCCAAGCTAGAGTCTTCTGTGCACTGTATCTGTGAAATTATGAAAGTATTTAGTAGCTATAGCTCAGACCTGGAGAAAAGTCTGCTATACCTAAACCGGGAACTATAGTATCTATCCTATAGTAGCACAGATCAGTGGTGAGAAATAAAGAATGGGACAGGAGCCTATTGATGCAAGATTGCATACTGCTTAGTGGGATAACTTTAAGCACCCATATAAGAGTTTACAAGAGTTAGATTTTGTGGAGTAGAGAGGAATTAAATTTTCCTAACAAGTGTGGCACAGCAACTTTTGCTGGTAATTAAATAGAAATGCTCTAGCTTGATAGGCAGATTTTTAGAAGGCATTGAGATTTGGTCATTGAAATTCATGAGGTTTTGTAGCACATTAGCTACATGTATCAAACAGGGCTGTAGGAGTAGCAGCAAAATGGTTTTTTTTTTTAAAGCACTAGGAGTACCTCTAGGAGGAAGTTCTTCAGACTTCTTCAAGTGTAAGTAAATTCATATCTTACTGTTTAGAAGCACTTAGAAGCTCAAAAGACCGACTAAAGTAAAGGAAAGCTTAGTAATACGCATACATGGCATATAATATTCTAAGAATGTAAGACAACCAGTTAAGCAAACTTACAGCCCTGGAAGAAAATTGAGGTCCATTAGCATCACTGAACAGCCACGGCACAATAGTTCTTACATCTTTACTGTACTAGCAAGACACAGTTGGAAACGATTGTATAGAATAAATCAGGAAGACCCATGAGATTATAGCATAAAAATCAGTATTTAAAAACATGCAAAGTATTATTCAGATTTAAACTCTCATTCTTAAACTAGAAAGTGGTGGTATATTTAATTTCATGATGACTAAACCAGATTCTGGTTATTATGTTAAATTTATTCCTGCTTCAATTTAGGAATGTAACAGTACGTCTTATATCAATAAATTTTGAGACAAACATCAGGAGCATCACTTTCTGGCTAGTTTATAACCACCAAACATTGAAAGTAATTTCACTTTCAAAAATGAATTGTTATATTTTGTATAGCTTCTAGATCAGTGAACTAAAACATCATATGTTTTCAGAATTGTGGTACCTGAAAAGCTAAATAAAAATTCTCTATTTAAGAGGAAAACAATGAAATAACTTCTTGAAGTACTACCTTAAGCAAACATCACCTGTAGTAAATATTTTATATAAGCCTTTGAATGTGGTATCAGGTGTTTTCTATGTAAAATCTTGGCCCCACCTCCTTAGTGCTCAGTTGCCAGCATTCTTGAGGGGAAATAGAGTATGTGACATGAGTACACTTCTAGGAAAAGGTACTCATCTTGTTGACTTCTTACGTGTGTTTCAATGGAAATTTATGGTGTCCTTCAGTATATTAATAGATACAAAAGAACAGCTTTTGTAAAAGTAAGTTTTCTGTGTTTGATTTTCCTTTATGTTGTGGTTAAGCATAGGTTTTGTAAAGCTGTGAAAGATAATGAAGGGAGTCGAAGAAACTGCTTGGGTTTAGTAGCTGTTTTAATCGTGTAAATGTCCTATTTTAAGGTTTCTAATAGTTTATTAGAATGCCTCCAGAGCTGACTTGTATGATGCCTTGTTTCATTCTCTTGCCCCCCCCCCCCCCCCGAAAACTGTTCCCCCCCCCCCTCCCGGAAAAAGTTCTTTTATCATTGATAATATGTCAGTGTTGTATGTTTCTCTCTTATTCTCCTTATCTGTGTAGTGTTTTCTTTTATACAAACTGGGTTTTTTTTTCCTTGTGAAGAAGTAGCTAAATCCTGATTTTTTGGCTTTGTTAATTGCAAAAACTCTTGTGTAGAATAAATCCACAAATACTAGTGCTTTTGTGCTTAGGATTTATATCTAAATCGTTATTGCTGCAATGAGGGACTGAAGCTACAAAAAGTGCCTGTCCTAAAGCCATGGAGATGATTTGTGCCTGCTGCATTGGAGCTCCTATTTTCCCATGCAAAATCCGTACTCTAGTCATAGGTTTATCATTCCTTGTTTTTCTTTACTTGCCATTGTTTTTCTACTTACACTGTTACGGGACTTCTGTGGTGTTGCCTTAACAGTAAAACCGTTTAGGATAATGATGGCAGGATAGGCTCTTCAGAACAGCTTGCCGTGTGGGTTGTACTTAGAATGTGTTCTGGAATAGTCCTTTTTGAGAGCAATTCTAAAATAGCTTATCCTTCAGTAGGAAACTCCGACTAGAATAGCTACGTTGTTGGGACATCCGTTATTTTTGGTTGGATTTTGTACTGGATAAAAGTGTGGATGGGGGTGAGGGAAAAACAAAGGAGGAGCGCAAAAGTCATAGCATATGTATCTCTTTATAGGTACAGATTTACAAGTTGCCTAAATACGGAGGTCCCTAGGTGCTTGTGCAGAGCGTAGTGTTGCTGTGTCTGGTAGAGCTGAGACATGAGTGCTGTGGAACCAGTACTTCAGAAGTCTGTGAAGATGGGGGAGATAAAGGAAAGGAGGATTGCTTTGGGCAGTGGGGCCTATTCCCCAAGTATTTCGGGCTAAGGTGGAGTCTAATGTTGATGTTCTTTTAGTCACGGGAGGAGACAAAAGCTGAAGCTAGGAAAAAAATTCTACTGTAGTACAGAGACATAGGCTTTAGTGCACCAAGTTATGCATCAGGCTG
This sequence comes from Fulmarus glacialis, assembly GCF_000690835.1. Lineage (NCBI taxonomy): Eukaryota > Metazoa > Chordata > Aves > Procellariiformes > Procellariidae > Fulmarus > Fulmarus glacialis. Next base: position 29,802 of record NW_009201190.1, read on the forward strand.
TTACCTTCTTGTATCCAAAGAGCAGGTACCTTCACTCATAGCTGGGATTTCAAATTGAGGCGTATGTGGGAGATAACGGTGAAAATCCTATGACTGTGCATTGTATTTCACAAAGCACTACCTTTTTGAAATGTCACCTCCGTCAGTGATACAGGGTGCATCTGTTCACCAGACCAGCACTTCAGTGTCCAGATAGGAGCAGGGCTTAGATCTGTTATGAACCCACTCCCATTGGGCTCAGTGTGTTACGGTGGAGTCCTGTGTTCTTGGAGAACAAAACTGCTAATACAGTAAGTGTTAAACATATTGATACCAAGAAGCATCGCTAGTTGTAACATTCTTGGAGGATAATGACATTGTGAACAGCATGTGCCTTGCTGCATGTTGTGGTGTTTTTGTGTGAAGCACAGTTTGGAGTGTCAGATTTAACCTAATTACCGTGAAGCTGATAGCATTAACAGTTGCAGTCTGTCTTGCACAGCTGAACAGCTAGAGACAGTGCTGCATTGCAGTGGGAGCTGTGCAAGCATAAATAAAGACAAGATCTTGTCCTTGAGGAGCTTCCCGTTTGAATTGACATACATCCTGCTAAAGGTGTCTGCTCTGGGAGGTGGCTCTTGACTCCAGCACCGAACAGGTGGGAGTCCTCTGTTCGAGCTTGTCCAGCGAGCTCCCTCCGGAGGGTACTGGCTGTGTCCACACTGCCCGGCATCTGCTTGGGGTTTTATCCGGGTCTCCTGTGGAGCAGTGACAGGGCCTCTGAGGATAGGTAGGCAGTTTGTGTGGTTCAGAGTGCTTCAAACATGAAGTTGGAGTTGGCAGCCACAGGAGTGACATGATGGCATGGTGTTGAAGTGGTCATATTGTGTCCTGGGATGTGGCGGGAGGGAAGATAGGGGGTGATTGAGGAAAGCAGCATTTGAGAGGTAGTATTGGAGGTACAAAGGGAGAAAGGGTCAAATTTGATGCAGTTTTCCCTTATTGTAACGGTGCCCTGCAGCAGATAATCCTTGGCTTAATGCTTCATGTTTAAGCAAACCAGCTGGATTAAACAATGAGAGCCAACAGGGTGCTTGGGAGTGAGTTTTTATGCACAGTGTGGGCAAGCAGGGATGAGACTTTGGACTGAAATTGGAAGCAAGTGCCAGGCTGAAAGGCATCGATGTTTTCAAGGGGTTTTATTTTGATGGCCTTAAGAGCACCAGTGAAAATACTTGGCCAGCTACTTATCCACAGTGAACAAGAGAAAGCTGCTAAATGACTTGATACGAAGAAGTAAGCTGCTGAGGACATTTTTTTAAAGGAAAGTAGGTGTGAGGAGACCTTTTTGACTGACTGTTGCATTTCTCTAGAGGAACTTAAAGGCAGTTGTATCCACTCAGACTGGTAGTATGAGAAGCAAATGTTTAATTAATCACAGCAAAGTTTCTGGGTGTGTGAGGAGAGCTTCAGGTAAAGTTAGTTGGTGGGAAGCTGGTCACATCTAATAGCAACTGTGTCTGCTTACCTATGTAAATGAAATAGTCTTACTGATGAAGAAGCAGTTTCTTTCTCCATGAAGAAGGAGCTCCTGCAGAGAACAAATAGGTAATGCTGGACCATCTTCCTCAGTCTGATCAATGTGGGAGTTTTGGCATCCGTTTTTATGGCTCATTTCCTTTCCGTTTACGCATCAAGTAGGACATTAAAAAATTGTTTGTTTTATTGACGCAAAATAGAACATTTGTGAATCATTGTTTATATTTAGCAGAACGCATCTTTAGGAATAGCCAATTCATTTTACTTAAAGAAAATGTATGTATCCATTTATAAAGTTATAACTTATTTCCAGTATTATATGGGAGTATGACAAAAGTTACATGCTGTAAATTACTTGGGTTGTTCTTTGTGTCACATAAGGAGTTTGCCAATGCCTCTCTTAATTCGTGACTGAACGCTCATATGACACTTGGATTTCACTGCCTTTGTATTTAATTAATGAGAAAAACCTAGACTCTGAATTTCAGAGCCAGAGGTATTTCCCTAATAGTATCAGGAAATGTTTCCACAATAGGGTTGTCAAACTGCCTGCTGATTAAAAGCGTCATGATGAAAAAACCATGGTAATCTTTTCTGCAAGGATCTGTGAAATTTCACATTGCAGTTTAATATTGCTAATGAAATCACTTCTATGCCAGACTAAAAAGAAGTCTCAAACTATAGAGTCACAACGTATGCTTGGGTACGATTGTGGAATTTGGTTGCTGACAGTGCTGATCTCCTATTCTGTACAGTTGCTGAGTGAGTATGTAGCAAAGCTTCCCCTCCACCCCCCCCAAAATATTAGTATCTGACTTGCAAAAAAGGTCGTGGCCCAACAGTAGCGAACATAGGCATGCGCTGTGGTTCTGCCAGGCACTTGTCTCCTGGGTTCTCTGATGCATGTTTCTCATAGCCCGCAAGAAGGAATGTGTGCATCACTGATGATGAAATTACAACAAATGCAAAATACTGATTTGACATCTTCAGATCTTTAGAACTAAATTGTTCTCTAATGATTGTAGAACCTAATTGGTACTTACGATGTTTTTAAAGGATTTTTTGCTGTGTTGTCTCGATACTATGACTTCTCTGGCTTATCAAAGCACGTAGGTAAGTGAGGCTCAATGTGCTGCAGGAGAAACAAGGTCAAGTATTGAATCCAAGCTGCGGCTTAAGAATCTGTTATGCAAATATTGATGTAAACTGCACTTGGTTATGAGCTACAGGCATGGATTAAGAAAATGGAGTAGTGATGGGAATGGGGGGAAGAATCAGATAAAACGTGCATTATTTCTTACAACATTTACATTTATCTTTGTCTCCTTCGCTTTGTTACGGTTATAAATTACGTGTCTTGCCCTGCTGCTTGTTCCTTCACTTGATTGCACCGAACGGCAAAGGTGGTTCATGCCACTTAGGTGGTTAAGAGCACACATAATGTTCGCACAAACAGAAACTTCCTGGACACATGCTTCTGCTATCCATAATCTGGTACACCACAATTACAGCCACCAGCTTCCTAAGGAGTGGGTATTTTAACCTAAGCCGTATCTGTTTCATTGACCGCACTGATGAACTGGTTTCACTCTTAGAGCAATTTCCGTTTAAAGAAATGTAAATAGAAGTATTTTGTTCACAGGCTTAGGGTTTAAGAGGTCCAGCAGCGAAACTCATGATAAGGTGCTTGCACTACATGCCCTAGAACAATGCTAGAGGAGATAAGGGGTAGAGAATTATTATCGGAGGAAGAGTTGAAATAGTCTGGAAAAAAAATCTTGTGTGTCTTTGCATCAGTGTGTTTAAAGGATGATCTTTGCATTTTTCTATGTCATTTCTACAGTCTCGAAGCTGTATTAAAAAAACCTTATCAAAAAAGCATTGTGTTTTTCAATTGACTTGCAAGGACTGTATCTCCAGTAAGGCAGGAGACGGCTTTTTTTTTTTTTTTTAGTATTTTTATTTAAAACAATTTTATGTCTGTTCCTTTGTAGTGTTCAGAGTGCCTTAAGCAATGTGCATATGAAATGGGTGCCGAACTTCCATGTGTTCTTAGTGCTAAAGCTTAAAAAAACACTGAAATCTCGTGTAGTCACCTACAAGTAAATGCTTTAGATGTAACTTGGCTACTGTAACACTTAAGTTTTACAGGATGGTAAAAACTGAAGGGTTTAAGCCCCCAATTATGTTTCATTTATCAAAAATGATAAAACCTTAGTTGAAACACATTCTGCACTTGTGCACCCCATGCTCTGTATCCACTTTTGAGAATCTGCTTGTATTTAGTATTTCACTACTCAAGTGCTTGCATTTACCATTAATGCAGTAAACAGTTCCATAGCTATCTATCACTTATGTTAGTTCTTTACTGCCTTCCCCCCTCTCCCACCTTACTCCTGAGCATCCTTGTAAAGCAGAGCTCCGATCCCGTGTCCTCTCCTGCTGCAACATCCTCATGGCACCGCTCCTGTAAGGTGCGTCCTGTCCACCCCATCCATCCGTGTCCGGAGCTGGATGTGCGAGGCCCGGGCTCCTATGCCGTACGAAAGAGGCGCCTGAAGCGGCTGCTCGCAGGGGGGAGCTGTGGCTGGGTATCTGCTTGCGTAGCCGCCTTCAAAAAGCAAAGCTTTGAAGTGCTTCAAAGAACCCAGTGGTATGTGTACCTTTTGATAAAAAGGATGTTCAGTACAAATAGGAGAATATACTGAAATACTAAGATAAGCAAATTTTGTGGTTGTGAACAATGATTCCTAGGGGAGAGCTGATGGTGACCAAAGTATACCTAAGCAAAACAGTACTTTTACCCGGTTTGTAATGGCTGAATAAACAAACAACCTTGCTTGAAAAGAAAGTGGACCAAAGCACACTAGTGACTGTTGGTGTTACTGCCCTGTACTAGAAGAGACAAGTTACGGGTAAAGCTAAAGTCTTCACGCTACTGAATTTTTCTAAACGTCAGATCAAATGTGTCTGGGTTAAGTTTTAGAGATTTTACTGCCAATGCCTAACAGATAATGGGACTAGCCATATCTTCTTAAGTGGATAACCTCCCTAAAAATGTTTTTACTTACGTCAAGGTTTTTCTACCCTCTGGAAAAATGAGGTTAGGGTTTTGGCAGAGGGGAGCTGTCTAACGTAACAGAACTTAGTTCATCTCATGCCAAACACCAGCACTTGATATCAATAATCTTTGACTCAAATACTGCTCTTGGGTACATTTATCATTCCCATTGTTCCATAACACAGCGGGAAAAACAATCTTTAACAATTGCTAGCAGAGAAAATCTGGACACAGTGGGAGCTGAAACAGTTCTTGCAGTTGTGTAATAAAACCCCAAAATGTTGGCAACGCTCTGGACCTGGAAGGGGATTTGTGCTGGTGAATGTTAGCAGTGGTTTCAGGCTGGTGTGCATCGTTCTTTTCAGTCTGTGTGTGCTGTTGAGTTACACTGCACGTACAAAATGTAATCCTTGAAGGATGGGTTTTTTCTCCTCCCTGCCCCAAAGGGAGTAACTTGTAGGGAACATGTGACTGCTAAATTGTGACAGTATGAATTTGAATTTCCCTGTTGAATGACTGGCAGTATAAACCTGGGTGATATATTTGTACTGTGTAGTCAGATCAGGCTTTTCTAGCATTCAGTGGTGCTAGCCTCTGGTTTGGAGCATGTGTACGTTTTAAGGGACAGGAAACTACAGGATATTTCCCCTCAGTTTCTTCCTAGTAAGAGTGACTAAAGCACAGAATATTTTCTTCCCTCCTGTACTCCTCTCCCTGTTGTTTTAACCACAAACCATGCTTAGAAGCAGCAACATCACTTCCTAAGCCAAATGGTTTTAATTAAACTTCAGATGAAGATCCTTCTGACTTTAAAGGGCGAAGAAGATCATTTGAGAAACTAAGATATTTCTGAGGAAAGCACAGGATGATGTCTCCCTGCTCCCAGTTAAAGCAACCTAGTTCTTTACATTTGGGAAGGTAAATTGCAGCTCTTTTAGGCTTAGGTACATTGTTGTTGTCTTGATGCTGTATGAAAGCGGAAGATGATGAGACTTTCATATCTTTAGGAAGATACGAAAGTGCACTTCCCTTATTTTCCCCTGTGTGTGTACTCTGTCTTCCCAGTCTTCCATGGGAGAGACCTACCGGGTGGCAGCCCTATTGCTGGCTGTGCATAGGTGAGTGCCTAGGATCCTCACACCTAGTAAAGAGGTTCAACACTGCCTTTGAGTACGTTTCCGCTAAACCCAAGCTTTCATCCATTAGACTGCGGCACTGGTGTGGAAAGCCTTCAGACCAGCCCCGAGACTGTTAGATGTGCAGGTCAGAGCATGAGATGCGTTCCAGCTCTTGTTCAGACCTGTCTGCTTTGCAGCAAAGACGCAGGCAAAAGAGCTCAAGTGCTGGCGGCTCCACGGTAGCTTTGCCATAGCTGTGCTTTACCCAGATAATAATACAGCAGGCATACGGCACCTCCCTCCCACCTCAGCTAGGATCACGTGTGTCAGCGCAGCCAGCCGTGGGAGATGCCATACAGAAAGAGAGTGTGTAAGCACATTGTGGAGCTTTGCTTGGGTCGATCGATGCGGTTGCTCGTCAGCTGGGAAGATGGCAGTTGCCTGATAACCGTGCAGTGAAGATGCATACTCTGACTTCTGATTGATCATTGAGGCACTTAAAATTTTTAAGTCTCCCTTCCGTTAAGATTTTGAGCCTCTTTGGTAATACAGTTTGATTCAAAGGGGCAGGAGTCAGGGTTAGAGAAGGATTTCTTTATTAGGAATTGATCCATAGCAAAACTCCTCACCCAATAGATACATAAGCTTTCTAACGTGATCTCTTGAGTGTCTCAAGCATTTATTTCAAGTTAGTCATCTACTCCAGAAATTGTGTCCCTTCCTCTAGAGTGTTTGCATACTTCCTTTCAGGTAGTTAGATGCATGTGTGGGTCATTTCAAAGGATTTTAAAAGGATCCATTCAGTGGTGACGTATTGTTCTGACTTCGTTGTTCCAAATATTAGGATTTGGGTAAGTTGTTAGCCTGAGTCTTATGCCTGAGAATAAATACTCCACCCACAAGAATAAACTTGCCTGGTCTCAGTCCATCTGAAAACATTTTTTGTTCTGGGTGCATTCATCTCGTTTGCATTTTGTAATGGGAGCAACTGTGTTAAATACTTTTTCAGCATGTCCACCTGGTGCACAAGACCTTCCGTTTATGCTTTTGGAGAGACTGCCAGACTGAATCACTGATGTAGCAATAGCGTTTTATAATATTGCAAGATAGTTGTTCCCTTGACTCATTACCATTTTCAAGAACAAAGTCTAGGTAGGGAGTTATGTGCTGCCAGGTAGTGTCTGCCTGCATATCAGAAGCAGCAGTGCTGTTCTTTTAGCAGAGCTATAGTTTGGGGAAAAATCATGACATCTTTTGGAATATTTAATGGCATGATAGTTGGCACTTGTGACTAAAATAAAGGGATTTTCTGTTGTAGGAAGTATGGCTGACAAGGTACATTCTTAGTCTGTTTTATTGGTCCTTCTAAGTAGGAGTTGTAAAGAGCAACTTCTGCCCACTTAGCATCAGAATGGGCTCTCAGTAAAGAACTGATCTTCCTACTGCTTGCGTAGCTTTCCCCAAAGAACTGGAAAAATGCTAGCTGCGTCTCTTCTTCCTTCCATCGCTGAGAACAAAATCTCTTACTAATTTTTGCAAGCTTCCTAAAAGTGTCTTTTGACTCCTTGCATAATATTTAATGAAAGGCTGTCATGTGAAAGGTTTAAATCTGTATAAGATTTAACTCCAAAAGTATTCTTCATATTTAAAACTAAAGTTAGTTCTTCACTGTTATCCAACTGTTTTTCCTTTGCAACTGAGCTGTCTCCATAGCTGTAGTAATTTCTTGAATAGTATCTTTCAGTTCATAGATGGGGGGCAGGAGGAAAAAAAAGTGGCGGGGGGAAACAGTTGAAGTTAGTACAGGTGGTGTTACACTTGATGAAATACTTTGATAATGGCACTTACAGGCAAAACATCAACTGATACAGTGTAGCTTGGTTTCACAGAACTTCAGCAATATCTTGTTTCCCAGACGATGGCATTGGAAGGTGTTCAGGTTGCCTTCACAGTGCCATGCAACTTCCAGCAAACAGGTTCCTTCGTGCAGGTTACTTCATTGTCATCATTTGCAGATGACCCTCTCTGACCTCATTTGCATAATTTCTCCCACACACACTTAATTTTTCTCTTGTCAGAAGTCAAATTGCCAAAGATGATCTCCCCTACAAGCTAACTAAAACTAAATCCTTTGTACGATTTGAACCTAGATACAGATTTTTTTTTTTTAAATTTTTTTTCTTTTCTCCTCCAAGTTTAGATAAAAAACCCACTCTCCTTACTCTAGTAGTTCAGACAGAATCAGTTGGAAGAGAGGTTACACGCAATTGGCAAGGGTTTATCTTTCGCAGAACTCTTGAGTTGTAGTATTTGGGTTTCTCTTTTCAGATCTGGTACCCTTTGCTTTGTCTAAAATAAGAAAAAAAAAAAAACCAAACCAAACAAAAAACCCCCCCAAAACAACCCAGAAGTGCTGAAATAATAGAATTAAGATTCTTTATATGTCTTCCTCAAGTAGAGGGTACTAAATTGGAGAAATTTATTTTCGGGTGCAAAAATGGTTTCTTTGTAGGCATAACTTCATCATTGCTATTAACTGAATTGAAAAGTTGACTCTTTCTACAAAATCATAGGATGGTAGAAGGGTGAAGGAGGATTTACTTGTACAACTGACAACTTTGTAGACGGATTTTTAACAGTTTTTTCCTCCAACTTGTATAGTAGACAGTATTGTTTTCTGAAAGTTCATGTGCTTTCGTAGAAAACTGTCAATGCAAGGCACAGTTTTGGTGAAGCTGGTCTGCTAATTGGGATCTGTCATAAAGAACCTTTGGCAGACTCCTTAAATTTCTTTTTTTTCTTAGTCAGTATTGTTGCCCAAAGTTAACCATTTGGATGTAGCAGGACCACCTCCCACACAAAAGGGAGTCTGTATCTCAGACTGATTTTAAAATATGTTTAGTTGCTTTCTGTGAGCAAGGGTCATCAAGAAAACATTGATTAATGTCTAAAACTTGAGCAAGGATTTTTTGGAAGCTAGAGACTCCCTGCTATAAGGGAAGGGTGGGAAGGGCTTTCTGCAGCTCTTGGAGCTGTCAAAATGTGATAAATTGTTCAGTAAATGCACATGAGCTGATTCTGTAGCGACTTGCTAGGGCTTTGTAGTGGGAATCCTTGAGGATCCCAGGCTTGCTAGACACAATTCAGCTCAAACCTCCTTAGGATTTATCTTGCTAACCGTAAACTCTGATCGGAAAGGATCCAGAGCCAGTAGCAGGGAGACTGCTCTCTCTGAAATCAGTGCCTCTTTTCAGGCTTACGCATTAACATGGAAACGAGCTCTTAATGACCACATGAAGGCCTGGTGGAGGTAGTAGGGCAGAAAGTTGTTCTGCTTACTGTGGTATAGATGTGTGACCTTCTTTCTAATAGAGTGTTCTTATTACCAGAAACTGAAATGGAAGCCTTTGAAATGTATCTGTCAGGAAATGCTAAATGCTTTACAAAATGTGCTGCCTTCCCAGATATTCATGCTTTGGATGATAACAAGTAGTACCACTGGTCAATAAGCAGCACAGATGGCAGTTGCTCATTTAGCCATGCTAGAGGGTTAAAGAACTTTTTGGATAATAGTGCAATATAAAGGGAAGATATGAAGGTTTTTCTCTCCCCGCCCCCCCCCCCCCCCACTTCTTTTCATCCCCA
>NW_009201190.1:39174-45910 GCF_000690835.1 Fulmarus glacialis
TTTTTTTCCCCTCCCCTCAAACTATTGTCTTCCCTGGAGAAGAAGGTTAAATTCTGGATAGAAGCCAAAATTGGAGTACGTAAGTTGACATAATTAAGTAGTTGGATATTAGGAAATGCCCCTGTTGCCTTAATCCATTTTTAAAAATTGTATAACTGAGGAGTTTATGAAGGATTTGCTTTAGGAGGAATAAGTTTCTTAAAAGTAGGAATTAATTTTTAACTTACACAAGGCAGCGAGAGAAAGGTAATAGGAAATAACTGGCAAGAGAATGGTAAGTAAATAACCAAGATGAAGTCAAAAAAGCTTTAATCTGTTCAATATCATTTAAATAATAGATTGGGTTCAGTAAACTTGGTTCAGATGTGGCGCTTATTAAAAATGAGTCTTTCCAATTACTTCAGTGGAAGCCAGACTGGATTTTTTTTTTCTTCTTCTTGTTAGATATTAAATAAACTGGAAAATGTCAGGCAACAGAAGAAGATAAGCTGTGTTTACTTGTCTTCAAAGGGACTGTTGCCTGGTTTGGGATACTTAGATAGTAACCTTGGGGTTGGTGTATGTAGAGGTGATAAAAATTGAGCTCTATGTTAGTGGATTCTCACTCTGTTGCTGTTTCATGATCTTGAGTTTATTCACCCATAGGCACCTACACCTGGGCTTGACAGAGATGTTCAAATTGCCATTATAGTTGGCGATGGTCTAGTAACTTCGGTCTGTGGAGTCTGGAGTGCTAGTACCTGACCAGATGTCGGCGAGATAAAAGGCACTCTGCGATCTAACTGTGTTTCTGCTGTCTGCCGTGAGAATTTGAATTCTTCAGTCAGACTCATTTCAGGGGGGAAAAATGGAAAGCTGTTTGGCAATGGGATAGGGCAGGATGGGATTCAGCTACAGGTTGAAGTTCCATCTCCTACACCAGATGGCTGCTGTACCTCATTCACGTGTAGTAATAAAATTCCTTTCCATCTTTTATTCACCACCCACTAAATTATTAATCCAGTCTGTTTACTCATAATAAATAGTCTTGTCTAAAGCATGAGAAAATTGTGTTTTGATCAACAGTCACAGAAATACTATATGCATGAATTGCTCTAGCTCTTTTTGTCAAAAATAATCAGCATAAGATGCAGACTAAGTATTTAAATATTACGTAGCTATCTAGGATTTGAAGATCTCTGACTAAGCCAAACACAGTACTTCTACATTAGTGTCTTTTGTGCTATTTGTAATCCACCTTTCTGTTGAAAACAAGGATGCCAAAAACTCAACTTTACTGATTTTTTTAATATTGAACTTGACTGTAGCTTAAGTAGCTGTGGCATTGTCTTACAGGATAGCAAAATCCTTGCTGTCTCTGCCAAGGTTTAAGAATTGTTTCTGTGTATGAGGGTTTTGTAACACTCCTTGAATTCAACCACTTAATCATTTCAGTCCTTGAAGACACACAGCAGATACTCCAGCTTGGTAGTATAACAACCTTGAAAATACTCTGTGCACAGAGGTGAGGGATAGTTCTTACATATTTGGAAAAGGTGAAGTCTTTACGTCTAGAAGCTGTGGAAACGTACTGTGAGACAAGCTAATGGAGATGTGTTAGGCTCACTGCTGTCCTGCTGGGGATACAGGATCCTGTTGCTCTTGCAAAGTCCAGCTGTTAAGTCTCCTATTTGGCTTCAGAGGCAGTATCTAAGCTAGGGAAATGTTGTCCAATGATTTTCGTGTTCTTAAATAGCGGATGGTGTTGAATGACATCCTGCAAAGTGTAAATATGAACAGGTCAAGCTTAAACACACTAAATTGGTATAGCACTGGTGATAATGAATAATGTAGTCTTTGTGTGATCTTATCAGCTGTTTGAATCATTTGGCTTAATGCTTTAGAGAGCTATGACTGTAACCAATGAAATACTAAAATGTGTGTGTGGCTAAGAGGGAGTTGGAAGGAGGTGTTGAACTTTTGAAGCAAAGCGATCTTCACCGTGCCTGAAATGACTAACACTGTGTTAGTGTTCATGTAAAACTGTAATAGAGCTTCTCATTCAGTAATGGGAAAAGTCCAGATTGCTGCAGAACAAACACTCCTGCCATTTCAGGAGTTACAGACTTTGTCATTTTGATCCGCTTCCTTCTGTTTAAAAGAGATAAGAAAGTTGTATTGTAATCTGCTGGATAGCTTGGAAGATTCTGCTAGGCCTTCAGCATTTCCTGGAAAAAGACTGTGAAATCGTCTGGTGAGATGAAGCAGAAATAAGAGGGAAGGGAAAACACACAAATAAAATGCACAATAAGAATTTCTTTCACATAAAGCAATTTATCAAATTCTTTGTTTTTAAACAGTCTTAGTTTTCCATCTTATCCTATGTTCTCAGCTAGTTGCTGGGCAAGAAATAGTGTGTTATGCCAGCTGCAGATGATGTTTGCTGTGCACACACTTACGTGTGTATTGGCCAGCTGAGCAGAACAGATGCCTTCAGTACATGCTTGACAGTTCTCCTCTGTTTTACACAGCCGCTGCTTTACACAGCCACTTGCTCACTTTCTCTTCTCCACTCCCCCCTCGCCGTTCCCCAAGAAAGCTCACTCTTAAGGTGGTGAGATAGTCACCAAATTCGGTGGAAGACATGGGCCCTAGATGCTTATGAAAATGGGGAAGACAAGAAGGGACTACTGGTGCAATTTCAGAAAGCTTTTTTAGCCAGAAAATGAGGCTTACAGGGTGCCTGTGGATGGTCCTTGATGTTTCACATGGGACCTGTGATTATTCCTTCCAGTCCCATGGCCTGGGCATGCAACTCTTCCACTGTGGGAAGCCTGCCAGTATGCTATGGTCCCTTACAAAGGCAGATGGGGCAACTCCAGATTAGCTCTCGAGATCCCAATAAGATCTTTCACTCTGTTTTCTAAATAAGTAGGTTTTTCCTTCCAACCATTCTCTCCTTTTGCTGTCTAGGAACTGGGGAGCTGTATTTTCCCCTGAGAGGATCAAATACCTGAAGCTAGGAATGAAGTTTAAGCGCTGCACATTGGGTACCTTCTAGCAAAAGAAGGCCACTGAACATATGCTCTCTCTACCTGTGCTTGAGGATGTAATTTCTCAGTGTTATCCTTCCATTCCTCAAGACGCTGTGGATGGGACACAACTGCTCATGTGTGAGCGGCATTCTGTATATTCCTGTTTGTCTCCCAGACGCTACCTGTTAGCAGTAACTGAGACAAACACTTACCTCTGTGAGTGACAGGGCTTGTCTAAAGACCAGAACTAAGTCAGGCAGTGTGGAATTCCAGTCCGAGTTCTGTTTCCAAACACTAGTTTTATGCAAAAAGGAAAAAAAATGAGCATTGTTATGTTCTGTTACACTGCACCTTTATTTTAATAGTTTAATTCTGTGAAATGATAAATGATAATGCTTTGTAAACAGAAATCAGCCTTGCTTCCTGCCCTGGAATTTAATAGGAGCCTAAGAGTGTATGAAAAATAAATGTATCAAGTCCTGGTTGTCGCTACAAGCACTTGTTTACCAGAATGTAAGCAGTAGGAACACTACTGTGAATGGTTAAGTTGGCTATGCTTTCAGCAAAAGTTAAGATGCGTAGAGGCAGCCTACTGTGTTGCCTGGTTTCTGAATCCTCAAAACAAGCTTTTGAGAACAACTGAATCTTTTCCCAGCCCTACTGAGTTGGACTGAAGAACCATAGTTAGGCAAATAACTTCCTTCCTAACAGATGAAGCTTTTTTTAAGTTCCTCAAGAGCCTGTTATTAAACAGGAGCTGTGGAAACTTATTTTGGCTTTGCAAAACATTGGAGAAAGGCTTTGTCTTGGCTTTTTGCAAGATAGATGAGATGAACAGGCTTTCTTGGCATTCTGCTCTGTATTTATGAAGCTGTTCCATTAAGTGGTAGCATATATAAACGGGCTGATGTCCTGTCTGTCCTTTGTCAGCCACCACAGATCAGATTGCACTCATCGTTCTGCTTATGTGCTGTTATGTAGTATAAATCGACTTTACTAGGGAATAAAGTATCTGAAATGTCATTTTTTTAAAGTATGAAGAAGCAGGACTTGATGCCTAAAAATAAACTTGGATATAAATTGAGTATGACTTCAGAAGATTGGAGCTTTTAATTTTTCTTATGCGATTCTCACCAAATTTTTGATAGTGCTTTCCAGTGCTTTTAAGTGTTTCCAGGCAGAATTCACTGTAAAGCACCTGTATATCTTATCTCTCCAAGTTCACCTTCAAGTTGCATGGTTGCAATGTTTTCAGTTGCTTGGTGCGTAAAGACTCAGTACTGGTGGTTTTGGTTTTTTGTTTGTTGGTTGGTTGGTTTTTTACAAAAAATAAAGTGTTTGATGGTGGCTTTTCCCTGTTGCTGAAATTTGAGGGGGTGGCATCTTGCAAACCATATTGGATTCCTTGAATGTGTAGGAAAATGATGGTAGCATGAGCGACTTCAGAAGGCCTAATAGAGATACTAAGTGGACACTGCTGGCTCCCCTTGTGTGAGCTATTGTAGGTTGGCTAGAACCTGGCTACTTTGGGAAATGTCAGCATGCAGTTGAATGTATGAATGACACAGGTGAAATGGAGGGAAAGCTTTATCTTCTGTCGTCTACCTCTTGGGAAAGATGGACTTTGTTATTTGGTTCAAGTTTTGGGAAGTTCTCCCTCCTCCTCTCTGGAGGAAGAGAGGGGAAAACTCTGCAGATTTAACTTATTCATTATAGGCTACGAGACATAATAAAGGTCTAATAAAGACTTGGCCTTTTTTTTTTTTTTTTTTAAAAAAAAAAAAAAGTCAGATGGAAGTAGAGAAGCTTTTAAACTTAGACTATAACAAACTCCAAAATACTTGCACTCCATTTTTCTGTCACATTATAGCAAAGACTTTTTTGTTTAAATGATAAACTGGTGGGAGAGTCCAGCATTTGAGCAAACCGGTTTCTGTTTGCTCCTCCCCTCCACTGCTAGCAAGTAAAATGAAGAGCGTTTCCTCTCTAGTTTCCTAATCAAACATGTAGGACAGAAGGACCAAAAAAAAAGTAGTATTTCCATGGAACAAATGAGCTACTTCATCTGTCAGGGGTTAGGTGAGAAAAAGTAACCAACTTAAATGCAGAAAACAAACGCTGCCTTCCCCACCCCGAAAACCAACCAACCAAACAAAAACGAAAAAGAAAATCCAAACCACAAAAGCATTTTGACCTTATAGCTAAGCCGCTGTTGTTTAAACATTCTGATACAGAAAAAGCTTTAACACAAGTGGTACTAATTCTCATTAATATTTTTTTTTCTACTGCATAGTCTTTGCAATTACTTTATAGAAATCTTACTGCATACCTCAGATCAGATGGACCTATGTTCTTGCAGGTGGATTTGAGAGGAAGACCCTCTGTTCTTTGGTAGAGATGTGCTGACTAGAAATGGTTGATCAGTCTGTCTGGGCTCTTCTGGACATGGCCTTGAAAGGAGAGAGCTTAAAGCCTGCATCTTTACAATAATGGAGAAACGCTGCTGGGGCAGGGGAGAGTTTACTGCCAGAAAGAGCAGAGGTCTCCATTTTTCATCTCCTTCTTGAGTGTCTCAGAAAAGCAAGTTGTTCTTTTTCCCCCAAGCAGTTAGACTCTAACGAATTCAGTATTGTAACCTTAACCTTTCACTGGCAAACTTCCTTGAGAGATCTGCCAAAGAAATGAAATTGCACTTGTAAATATAATGAACACTGTAGTAAACAAATTCTTTTTTTTTTTTCTTCTTTTCCTTCAGAATAAAATGAGAAATACTTTAGTAGCTTCTGCTTTTAAAATTAAAAGCACTTGCAGCGGGTCCTTACTGAACCCTGAGAATATAGCAAAACAATAGGAATGAGGATGGGCATTGTAGCCTCTCAGCCACACCTCTGTTCCTTGCCCAGAGCTCTAAAGCCCACTGTGCATATTGCAAGGTTTGTTTACTGCACCTTTGCATATGGGTGTTTCTTGGCCCCTTCCTTGATGACTTCAGGACCTCATTAAAAAAAAAAAAACAAAACAACAAAAACCAACTCTTGCAGTCTGGTTTCTGGCTTTCAAATGGGAAGCTTTTAGCTGAGACACTCAGCTGAATGTGGCTGTTGATGTAAAAATGTAAAAGTTAAGATGCAAAAATCTCAAGTTAGAATAAAAATAAAGCAGTGGCGTGCTCTTTGAGGCCTGAAACTGAGATGCTGCTTGAAGCAGCAGGCATGGAGGCAGCATTAGTGGTTGCCAAGTGTTAATTTTCTGCGTTAACATTTGAAGTCTGCCCCCTCGGCATGTCTGTCAGTTGTCCACCAGTAGCAAAGGCATGCGGTAGGACCTGTATTGGCTTTTCAGTTCAGTGACTGTTAATGCATTGGTCATCCACGCTATGCTGTGGAACAATCTGAAAAATCCAGGTATAAAAACAGTCTGTGTTTGAAGGGAGGGGGAGGGGGGGAGGAATTTTATTTTGCAGCATGTGGATAGTAATGAAAATCGTAAATGTCTCTGTTTTTCAACCATCTGTGCTGGGTTAACCTTGGCCGGCAGCCAGACACCCACCCAGCCGCTCACTTGCACCCCTGTCCCAACCGGGTGGAGGCAAAAGTAGGATGGAGAAGCTTATGGATTGAGGCAAAGACAGGGAGATTGCTAACCAGTTACCATCGTGGGCAAAACAGACTTGACTCCGGGGAAAATAAATTCTGTTTATTGCCAATTAAAATAGATTTGGA
>NW_009201191.1:0-5050 GCF_000690835.1 Fulmarus glacialis
GCAGAGTTGTGTCTCTCACATATTCTCACACCTGCCTCTCTGTTGCTGTTGTTGCACCGCATTTTTCCCTTTCTTAACTATGTTATCACAGAGGCGCTGCCACCATCGCTGATGGGCTCGGCCTTAGCCAGTGGCGCTTATGGCCTCGTCCTTAGCCAGTGGCGGGTCCGTCTTGGAGCCGGCTGGCATTGGCTCTGTCGGACATAGGGGAAGCTTCTAGCAGCTTCTGACAGCCCCCCCGCTACCAAAACCTTGCCACATAAACCCAATACATGATTTGTAAGATTCAAAATAAATGGTGGCTTAATTTATTCTCATTAGGCTTAAACGTACAAGGATGCTGCTTGTGTAGAATTTGGCCCGGAGTTTGTTTTTTTTTTCATGCTAACGGGGCAATATGGAAGGACCAGAGTGCACAAGCAGGCTTTCAAAGTCCTTGAGCATAGCTGAATGAAAAAACACCAGAGGCATTATTGCATTGCGTCATTCCTCTACATATTGTATGAAGAAATGAAGCTGAAATGTTGCTACTGCCAATGCAGAAAGTCATCAGATTTGTGAAATATGGTGTCAGTCAACAGATAATTTGTTGACAATGCTCTTGTTTTAACAGTTTACATGTATGTGGTGTAGAGGGTTGATGGACTGCAGCAGACATAAAGTACAAAGCAGTGAGAACGTTATTGAATGTTTTTACAAGACATGTTGCCTCCAATATGAAGTTACGAAATCTGTCTCCCTGAGTGCAGACTGCAAATGTTTTTTACAGGTAGAGTTGATGCTGCTTGGTAGTTTTTGTTGAAGAGCAACTGGAGCTGGATTTCTAGCCTCTGTCTATTTTTCTTGGAAAGAAATCTGTTTAAAAAATTGTCCCAAAAGCAGTTGTTTTCACTAACATTGAAATAAAAGTGTGGTGCTTACCTCTTAAGTACACTTGCCCCCACTGTTGCGTGCATCAGAATATTATATATGAAGCAAAATAATGTCAAAGAAATTTGTATCTCACGCTAAGCTTTTATACAATTGATTACAGTTTCCCTTCTTACAAGAAATACTCATCAATTACCTTTTTTGCTGTACCAGTTTATCTTTATACAATTCCAATTGAAAGTCTGTTCTTACCTGTTTGCACTTCTACTTTTGTATTCTACTTTATACAGAAGTTGGTTGGCAAAACATGAAATCTTTTTTGAAGGTGAATGTGAGCAAGAAATTTCAAGTGACTAGGTCCACATTTTTCAATTATATAAGATTTTTCAACCCACCAAAAAAAAAGACTCAAAGCACTCTAATGGTCAATCATACCATTTACTGCTTACATTAGTACTAACAGTGGTGAGGAAACAATGTAGATGTTGCAAATCAAGTGAGGAAATTGCAAGTAAAGAAGCTTAATTTTGCATCTTCCTGTTAATGGTTTTATGCTCATGCTTGAACAGTAGACTGAACCTGTCTTTTAATCTTGTTATGTCATTATATACAAGCAATCTCTTAAATTTGTCCCTTGATTTAGCTCTAGTTTTCATACATGTTTAAATCTACAGTTTACTACTTTTTAACTTAAGAGAAGGCTGAGAGGGGATCTTATGAACGTATATAAATACCTGAAGGGACGGTACAAAGAAGACAGAGCCAGGCTCTTTTCAGTGGTGCCCAGTGACAGGACCAGAGGCAGTGGGCACAAACTGAAACACAGGAGGTTCCCTCTGGAGATCGGGCAACACTCCTTCACTGTGAGGGTGACCGAGCGCTGGCTCAGGTTCCTCACAGAGGTGGTGGAATCTCCATCCTTGGACATACTCCAAAGCCATCTGGATGTGGTCCCGGGCAACCGGCTCTAGGTGACCCTGCTTGAGGAAGGGGGTGGATGACTTCCAGAGGTCCCTTCCAACCTCAATCCTTCTGTGATCCTGTGAAAATCAAAAGCAATGGATATCTTTAGGTTCTAACTTGTATGCAACTTTTAAGATGCCACTTCCAGATTGTAAACACACCCACATTGATAAAACCAGGCTATTTTCTGGTGTTTTCTCACAAAACTTAATGAGACCTTCATTCTGAAGTAATGGTAACAATCAGTTTAGCAGACTACAGCACCAAACTAATCCTGTATATTTTTTTCTTATGAATGGGATCTTTTCCAAATGAGTAAATATTTAACAAGCTGTTTACCAACTGGTTATTTTGAAGAACTACCAGTATGAGTGTTTTCATGTTAGTAACAGCTCTCACTTAATGGAAGAGTGAAGTTGATGTACCAATCCTAAGCCAGCTTCATACTTCAAATGTCTGTGTGAATATAAAAGAATAGAAACCTGAAATATAAGAGAATGGAAGTATTTTTTTTTTTTTAAATTGGCTGTGTTATAGTCAACTGGAATTACGTTAGTGATAGTTTGGACGTGTGTTTTTAATGAACCTTCCTCCTACAGATGTTCTGTGCTCTACGTATGAGTAAATAATAACCACTGGAGAAGATTATTTTGTTTTTTAAGAGGAAGATAAGATTGCTGTGCATTTGCTGTGCCACTTTTCAAGAAAGTGCTGTGGCTCTGATAATTCTTAGTGTTGCTGTCCATGCCAGTTGGCTCAGACAGGCCTTTTCTATCCTTGGAAAAGACCGGAGATACAATGTTGTCTTATACTATACTTAAGTATTTCCAAGAAGTATATTTAGATACAGACCTTGCTGAAAGTTATGCCCAGTAGATTTTCTTGCCTTACACAGTCTAAAGGGAGACCGTTTGATCTAAGGAAGGACAGTATTTCATAAGCACTTATGATTTCTTCGTTTTTTAAGTTAAAGGAGGGAGAAAAAGAAAAAACCCAAACAACAACCCCACAACCAAAATCCTGTGGTTCTGCACGAAGTTGTTTAAGTGTGATCAACTCTGAGGGGAGATTTTTTCCGTTTCTAAAAAGAAACTGTGGATGCAGTTTCCAAACTTCATTGTTAACGTGATGTCTCATGGCAGGGATCATTTTGTTTCTACACTTGCAGACCATCTAGTCATAATGCTGGAGCTAAGTCCTGAACTTAAGCTGCTGATTCAAACAAGAACGGATAGCCTAAACTCACCATGGCTTTGGTGGTAGATGTACTACTTACTTTGTAAAGCTAGGGATGAATATATGAAGTCCACTTGGCACTAGCTATGACTGAAAAGGATCTTCACCTGCTTCTTTTGCATCCTCTAGAATTTTTCTTTCAGTGTTTTCATATAATGCAGTCTGAAATACTCTTTTAAAAGTTCTCCCTAGGTTCCCACAAAACTCTGCCATTTTTCAAGTGTATCTTTCATTCCTAGCGTCGCAGGTATGTTCCCTTCACGGAGATGTGGGATGGAGAGTGCGGCATAGAACAAGGACTTTGTTCTTGAAGGATTGGCTTTGCTTTTTCAGGATGGAATTTTACCAAATTGATCAGCTTTCAGGAATCCTTCACATAAAGGGACAGATTATTGGTATTAATAGCCTTTTATGCTAGATAGTATTGATATTTTAATCTGAGGCATTAAGATACAGTGTTTTTCTTTCTGGTTTTGAAAGAACAACAAGCAATCAAAGGTAGAACACAAATGCCCAGCAAAGCTCTCAGGCTTTACTGCTATTTTAAGATAGCTTTGGCTTGCGTACTGGTAAGACCAGTGTGCATATTTGAAATTCTAGTCTCTACAATGAAAAGACAAGCCCTCGGAAACAGCCAGTGGTTTTGGAGCATGCTTGTCCTTTGCAAGCTGAATGTTAAACAATGACTTAAGACTCTACTACACACTGGCTGTAGCTCTTGATGTCTTACATGCTGGCTCCATTTTTTGACATAATTTTGGCAAGTGGGGGAACCTGGCAGTCCTTCATGCTAGAGGCCTTAGCTCTAATAAAGCGCCTTAGTTATTAGCACAAGTAAATAGTTGTCCATTTGTGCTTCATTAATGCATATTAGTCATACAGTAAATACTGTCATGCTGGCAAGTTCCCCAGAATACTGAATACTTCTCCACAGTTCAGGAGGGGGTTTCTGACAAAGTGGTGTTGGCACCTTTCTTGAAGAAGTTCTTGAAGTTATTAGTGTAGGAGAGTGACAGACCATTATTTCAGCTCATGTGGGTTTTTGTAAAAGTGATACTTCAGTAGACGCAAAGAAGTATTCTTGATGAATTTCATGCTGTTGCAGTAGGTCCTTCTTAAGTTTGCAGTTAACTTTTCTACATCTCTATATCTGAGGCAGATTGCTTTGTGCTGTGGGGAGTATAAATGAGATGCCTACTTTTCTAATGAAAATAGATATTCTAAAATCCTATAAGATTGTCCAATATTGTAAAATTTTAACTATATGTTTGAAGAACTTAGCATGTGCAACAGTATGAGGAAATCAAAAGGCAGCACAATGATCCATGATCTGTGTAAGTGTTTTGGTTTCTTAAGAGATAAGACCCTTAATATAAACGGTATAAAACTGTGAGCTGAAATGTCAGGTGTGACTTGTTCTTTGGAACAGCCAGCATAGATTTACCAATTGCTTTTTTGTCCTTCGTTTGCCTGGCAGTGACTTCCAGCAGGACTTGCTCCACAATCTTGCCAGAAACTGGGCAAGGCTGACGAGCTTCTGGTTCCTCGTGTCCTCATCCTTGCCCATTTTGAAGATGAATGTGATTTTTGTCTCTGCAGCCATCAGGATCCTCCTCTGATCAGTGACTTATTTTTTGGAGATAAGAGGGAGTAGCCTCGCAGTGGAATTGACCAGCTTTCTTAGCACCTTCTAATGCTTCCCATCTGGTCCCAGGGACTTGGTCCAGTTAGCTTGTGTGATCCATAACCTTCCTTTGCTGTGTGTAATGGTTCAGTCCCCCAGATGCTGACACTATGCTCAAAGAACTGGGAGATGTAAGGATAAACTGTACTAGGAAAAACTGAGGCAAAGAAATCTTTGATCTTTTGTGTCCTTAGCTGCTGGGTCCCGTGCACAACTGACCACTAACTAGACTAATATTAGCCATCCTTTTGTCCTTGATAATCTGTGGAAGCATTCCTTGTTGTGGGTTTTTTTTTT
>NW_009201192.1:0-2853 GCF_000690835.1 Fulmarus glacialis
TCATCCCCCCTGGATCCCTGTGTTCCCCCAACTCCTCCCCCATACCCCTCAGTCCCTCCCCAGCCTAAGATTTCTACCCACTCAACCCTAAACCCAGGGATCCTTGCCACAAGTTGGCTTTGGGAGTGGGGCTAGCTGTAGCCACACCCCTTTCAGGTCTAGAGCCCATCTTCTGGGTCTAAGCCCTGCCCCCTGCCAGGTTTGGGGCTCGCCTCTAAGCTTGGACCCCCGGGGTGGTTTTACAGCCCCCCAGGAGCGATTTCAGGGCCTCCTTAGGAGCTTCTCCCCTCGCCATTCTGAGGCACCCCAGGGCCATTTTGGGGTCCCCTCACTTCCAGGGATACCCCCCTTCCCACCAGTGGCCCCTAAATCTCTGTTGCCTGTTTCAAGTCCACCCCCAATTCTTTTAACCCCTCTCCTAGACTGTTTGGGTCCTGATGGGGACATTTTGGGGACCCCCGGGGGTATGTTGAGCCCCCCCAAATTTTGGGGGATTCCCCATGGATTTAATTCTCCCCACCCCATTTCCACTTGTCCTTCCCACTGCTTCTGCTTGGATTTTGGCATCCCCCCTGGCTTAGTGACCTCCCCAGGGTTTTGGGGACCCCTCCATCTCCCCCCCTCCTTGATTTTAACCCCTACTGCCCCATTCCCGCTCCTGCCTCCTACTGCTTCCCCTTGAATTTTGGGGGTCCTGCCATGGGTCAGTGATGCCCTCCAGGTTTTTGGGGGACACCCCTGGGGTTTTGCTGCTCCCCCTCCACCCCCCAGTTTTGGGGGACCCTGACCACTTCCTCCCCCTTTGATGTCATATTCCACGCTGCCCCATTTCCATTCCTCCATCCCACTGCTTCGCTTTGGCTTTCTGGTTTCCCTCAGGGGGCAGCGACCCCCACTGGGGTTTTGGGGACCCCCTTGGGGTTTTGGTGTGCTCCTAGTTTCAAGGATTCCCCCCATCTTTTCCCCACCTTGATTTTATTCCTCCCATCCCATTTTTGCTCCTCTTCGCCAACTTCTTCCCCTTGGTTTTTGGGGTCCCTGGGGTTTTGGGGACCTCCCAGTTTTGTGGACACACCCTATGTTCTTTTGCCCATTAATTTCACCCCCCCACTGCTGCTATTCCCCCTTGACTTTTGGGGTCCCCCATGAGGCCCCCCTGGGGGTTTGGGGTTTTCCACCCTGCCAGGGCTGTTTTTTGCCTCTGCCCCTTCAACCAGGGCTGGTTTTCTCCCCCATCAAAGCTGATTTTCCACCCTGTCGGGGTTGCTTTTCACCCCCTGCCATGACGGCGGCTCACTTTTTCCCCCTCACCCGGTTCAGTTTCCCCCTCACCAGGTTCAGTTTTTGCCCCATGCTACATCTGGGGCTGGTTTCCGCCCCCCACTGGGGATGTTTTTTACCTCCCCCACTGCAACTGCTGCTGTTTCCCTTCTAGCAGGCGCAGCTGAAGCTGGTGGAGGAGATGGTGCAGTGGCAGGCAGCACAGGCAGCCAAGCTGTGGGCGCAGTCAGCTGCCCAGGAGCAGTGGCTGGGGCAGCAGGAGGAACAGCTTCATGGCCTGGAGATGGAGCGGTGACATCTCCATAAGCTTGTCTAGGAGCTCAAGGTGAAGCCCAGGGGGGGTTTGGGTGGGGGATGAACCATCTGAATTCCCTCCTTGTATCACTAAAATAACAGCTTCTCTCCTTCCTCAGGGTAACATCTATGTCTTCTGTCATGTGTGGCTGGTGCTGCCCGAGGAGGAGGAACAGCAGAAGGGCCTGGAGCATCTTTACTTCCCCCCCCAAGGACAACAAGGTGCTGGTGCTCTCCAAGGCAGGGGAGGTGAGTCGCTTTGGGGGTGTCTTCCTGTCGCTTACCCTTATTTTGAGGGACTGAGGGTGTCTCTGCTGCTAATGAACCCCTCAGCTATCCTTAGTCCTCCTCCGATGGGCTCAATGACATTTTTTAGGACAAAAGGGGGGTTTTAGCTGCTCCCACTCGCCCCGGGGGGTGAGGACAGAGTTGGGGACCCCCCCAAACCTCCTTTTAAACCCCCCAAGTCTCATGTGGGACACCAGTTGGGGGCATTTCTGGGTTTTTTGGGGGCATTTCTGGGTTTTTTGGGGGCATTTCTGGGTTTTTTGGGGGCATTTCTGGGTTTTTTGGGGGCATTTCTGGGTTTTTTGGGGGCATTTCTGGGTTTTTTGGGGGCATTTCTGGGTTTTTTGGGGGCATTTCTGGGTTTTTTGGGGGCATTTCTGGGTTTTTTGGGGGCATTTCTGGGTTTTTTGGGGGCATTTCTGGGTTTTTTGGGGGCATTTCTGGGTTTTTTGGGGGCATTTCTGGGTTTTTTGGGGGCATTTCTGGGTTTTTTGGGGCTTGGCGTGATGCTGGCGGGCAGTATTGTTTCGCCGCCAGCTTCCTGGAGATCTGCAACAAATCTCTGTGGGATCTGCTGGCTGGCCGGCCGAAGTGCAGGGCCAAGCTGGAGATCCGGCAGGTCAGCTCGGCCAGTGAGGAGGTGCATGTCCCGAACCTGTGCTGCGTCCCCGTCGCCTCCGAGGAGGGGGTAGGGGGACCCTGATTCCCCCCTTTAAAGCTCAGATTGGCTGTGTGGGTGGTTTTGGGGGTAACGGGGTGTCTGTGTCCCCCTGCACCTCCGAGGAGGGGGTAGGGGGACCCTGGTTACCCCCTTTAAAGCTCAGATTGGCTGAGTGGGTGGTTTTGGGGGGTAACGGGGTGTCTGTGTCCCCCTGCAAGGTGCTGGGGCTGCTGCAGGTGGCAGCCGCCAGCCACTCGGTGGCCCGGACAGCCGTGAACGACAGCTCATCCTGCAGCCATGGCAGCTTCTAGCTCTGCCTCCAGGGCTCT
>NW_009201192.1:2930-3268 GCF_000690835.1 Fulmarus glacialis
CATCCAGGGCTCTAATACTGCCCGGGACCTGTGCTGCGCCTGTGAGTGGGGGCGTGCGACCCTTTATGGGGGGCCACCCTTTACGAACGAGGCTTTAGGGGCCACCCTTTAGAGGCTGTGGTTTGGGGTGAGCCTTTAGAGGTCATGCTTTGGGGACACTAGTTTGGGGTGGGCCTTTAGGGGCCACTGGTTCAGGGGCACCCTTTATGGAAGAACTTTTAGGGGCCACCCATTAGGGGCTGCTGGTTTGGGGTGAGTATTTAGGGGCCGCTGCAAAGGTGTGAGCCTTTGCAGGGGCCACCCTTTAGGGGCCACTGGTTTGGGGGGAGCCTTTTGGG
>NW_009201192.1:3282-4373 GCF_000690835.1 Fulmarus glacialis
AGGGGCCTGTGGTTTGGCGTGAGCTTTTAGGGTAGGTACCCCCCCTGGTTTGGGGTGAGCCTTTAGGGGCCACTGGTTTGGGGCCATGGGTTCAGGGCCACCAGTTTGGGGTGAGCCCTCTTGGGCCCCTCATTTAGGGCCATGGATTTGGAGTCACTGGTTTGGGGCGAGCCCTTTTTGGGTTCTTCCTCTTGGGGTGAGCCTTTTAGGGGCTTTCAAGGCCATGGATTTGGGGTGAACCTTTTGGGGCCATGGGTTCAGGGCCCTCCTTTTGGGGCCACCAGTTTGGGGCAATCCTTTTCAGGGTCATGAGTTTGTGGCCACTCGTTTGGGGTGAGCACTTTTTGAGACCCCCCTTCTGGAGTGAGCCGTTTTGGGGCCCTGCATTTGGGGCTCCAAATTTGGGGTGAGCCCTTTTGAGGTCCCCCTTCTCAGGCCACAGGTTTGGGGCCACTGGTTTGGGGTGAGCACTTTTTGGGGCCCACGGGTTTGGGGCTACTAGTTGGGGTGAGCCTTTGGGGGGGCCCACCTTTCAGGGCCATGGGTTTGGGGTAAGTCTTTTTGGCGTTCCCCTTTTGGGGCCATCAGTTTGGGGTGAGCCCTTTTGGGGTCCCACTTTCTGGGTCACAGGTTTGGCGTCACCAGTTTAGGGTCAGCCTTTTTGGGGCCCCCCTTTTTGGACCACAGGTTTGGGGTGAGCCCTTTTTGGGCCCCCTGTTTTTGGGGTGACCCTCCTCTCCCCCCACAGCGGTGCTGAGCCTGGTGGACCTGGCAGGCAGTGAACAGCTGGATGAGTTGCTGTTGGCAGGGGAGCAGCTGCACGAGACGCAGGCCATCAATGCCAGCTTCTCTACCCTGGGGCAAGTCATCATGGCCCTTGCCAAAAAGGTATGGGGAGGCCCCTGGATTTGTGGGGGTGCTCAGGGCCCCCCCCTTAACTGCCAGGGTCCCTACAGGAGCCCCATGTCCCCTGTTGCAACAGCAGGCTGACCTACCTCCTGCAGAACTGCTTGGGGGGCTTTGCCAAGATGTGAGTGAAGGGCTTGGGGGGGTATTTTGGGGGGCTGGGAGTTTTGGGGGACCCCACTGAC
>NW_009201193.1:0-16606 GCF_000690835.1 Fulmarus glacialis
AGATCACAATAGCGACTTTTCCTGCCGGCTTCCTCTCCCTTGGAAAGGGCAGGTTCGTCCCTCTGCCTCCAGAACAATCGGTGCCTTTGTGTCGGCCCCGTGCAATTCCCCAAAGCCCAGGCATTCCCAGAAACGCAGATGTATGAAGGGCGATAGAGCCTTATTGTGCTCCGAAACCATGGTGATGAGCGCTCGGTAAATACAGAACATTTCCTGGATACTGGAGCGCAGGGGACGGTCCCAAAAGAAAGGCTCACCACAAAGTGCTTGCACTTACTGATTTCCCCCAGAATTTCTCCGTGATTTCCCCCAAAAGGGGAGAGGGGAGGAATTGAGATGATGTTTGAACCTTCGTGGACAATCTCCATCCCTTGCCTGTGACGTCGCTCTCAGTACTTGTTATTACTACAGTAAAATTAAGACTACAGCTCATTTACAGATCCTTACCTACATGCCATACCTATGGTTATTATAATAAGGCAGGCTATTTGTATAAGGTCTTATACACCAGGCACTTTCCTGCCTTGAAGATACATTGATAAAAATAGAGGTAACTAAGTTAAAATACAGGTAACTAACTGTTTCAGACCACAGTCTTGTGTCTGTGCTCATTTCTAACCAACGTTTCCACTGAGACAGATCCAGAGAAGCTTAACAACTGTCTAAAAACCCAGAAGGACATTTAGGTCCTGGTTTCAGCTCTGTTACAGCAGCGGTAGATTAATACCATGTCATTTCTGGAAAGCAGTGAAAGCAAAGGTGAAGGTGATATTAAAGGGGATCTTCTTGCTCTAGGTATAACTTTTAAGGGAATACATTTTTAGGCAGCTGAAACGTTATCCTTGGTTCAACCTACTCTGAATTCACTTTTTTAATACTGAAATTCCTTTGAGGTCAAATTCGCTGCAGTGACCATTAACAATCTTTGCTGAAGCCTGTCTTGGGAAGCCATAGGCAGTTGTTTGTCATCCAGCAGCATGATGTGGTAGATACCCAAGCAAGACGTAATTTGAGGGAAGCTCCACGTAGCCCGGGTGCGTTGGGAGAGCAGGGGTATTAACATCTGGGCTTGAGCCAATATGCTATTTCAGCTTAAAGGTTTTGGAGTCACTTTCTGTACCTAAAAAGTGTGTGATGCTGAAAACCTGAGTGGTGATGTTCATTCCCACAGTATGTGTTGAGTGTGATATTTTCATGAGGATGTGCTGCATCAGCCAGCAAGAAGATCTGAAAACTGGAGTCCAGAATTCTTTGTTGAAGAACAGACTCTGCTATGTTGCTGTCCCAATTGGATGTTAAATATTAAAAGCAATTAACTTGCTGGGAGAGGTACAAGCCTAATCGTGTGGTGGCCGTGATGAGGAATTGTTCCAGGTCACAGGGCTCACAGTGTAATGGTCTATGTGTCCTGATCCATACGCAACCTCTGTTTGCCTCCTGTCTTCTTCACCAGCCCTTCCAGTTGTGATCTGGATTGTTCCAAAAGAAACCCTGTTTCATTATTCTTAATATTTATAAAGCATTGATTAGGTGCTGTTGATTTGTTCCATCCGTAGAGCTGCTTTGGTGTGTGTTTGTCCTTCCCTGGTACCTCCCGTCTGCTTTGGATAAGATGGTGGGATGACCACTGAAAGGTTTGGAGATGCAGAGGTTGTTCAGAAGGCTTGAGAAGGAATTCTCCGGTCAGAATCTCACCTCGGTTGCATTTTCAGATACTTGCGCTGATTCCACTTTTGGGTGGATTTCAGAGTTGTCCTGATGGATTCTTAGTGCTTAGCCTATGGTGTGTTCTTCAGCAGGCTTTGCCGAAACTTGAACTAAACTTTTAAACTTTTTTCACAACTGCATGTTAAGCAGGGACCAACGTTATTAGAAGCGACTGGTGATTCCGTATGAATTCCACTTCTGAAAACCGGAGCTTTTCATAACGCCTCGGGTCAAATACTGAAGTTCAGGAATCTCAGATAGTTTCTTCTGTTACAAAACATGGCCAGGACTAATGAGAGGAGAACAGATGTTCCAGCCGGGCAGGAATGTAATTGCATCTGAACTGTGTGTGCATCTGAACTATGGATGCCGTGCACCAAACATTGTAAATGCTGAACTCAACTAGTAGCTGGCGATTTCTTTCCCACAGTATGAGAGGCTCTATTGTCTGTCGTACTGAAGTATTTGCAGCTGAGCTTTGATTTCTGTGAATAAACTGGCTCTCTGGCCACATCCACACAGTATTTTGCAGGCAGACACAAGTTTGCTTAGCACATGCTCCAAGTCCATCTGGTCACAGATCAGCTCTAGCCCAAAAGCCGAGGAACTGGTGCTGAGCTGGAGCACGCAAACCTTTCCAAATGACCAGGTATGGCAGTCCAGGCTGCAGCGACTACGGGGTATCTGCCTTCTGCAGACCTTGGGCTGAATAAGCTTATTTTTCTGTCTGTGGGGGCCAGGGCGGGACTGAATAGCCAAACCCAGAGCCAGCTGCACTGGTGACGGGAATTGTGAAGTTGTCTTCAGTTGTGGCGTGTCTGGGCGCCCATTAAAAAGCCGCTCGGTTATAGTAGACCAGATACATTAGCCATAAGAAAATTACTGCTGCACAAAGCTGAAGGACGCCACCACCGGGAAACTCTTTGGGGAAAAAGTTGTGAATGAGGCATGGCAGTTGCATGCTTTCATTAGGGTTTTGTTGGCCATGATGTATAGCAACATTGTTGGGTTCGTAACCGATCTCGTTAACGCGAGCAGGATTTGGTGAAGTCCGTTAATCTGTTTGAAACACTGTGAATGGATGAACTCAAGAGTTGGCTGAGCCAGGCAACGCTTCACTGTGTCATGACTGCTGCAGGGACTTGACTTTGGCTTCCCAAAGAGTGGTGGAGTCTCTCTTGGGTTTCCTTCAGACCCCTTTTCAGATTCATAGAAATATAAGGACACCTATATGCACACAGATAGATCTTTGGGTATAGATCCCATGCTATTCCATGTGATTAGACCGTCAGATTACAGACAGCTGTTGAACGCTGCAGAGGTTTTCAATCCAATTAGGCAGAATTACATACGGGAGGAAGAAAAACATGTAAAGTTCTGCGGGGATGAGATAGTCGAAGAGATTTCCTCCCACCTGCCCTCGATTCCTTATGGATAGCTGTGGTGGGGAAGAGTGCATTTAAAACATCCAGCAAACAATTTAAGAGAGCCTTTCGTACGCTTGGTTAAAACCTTGCTGCAGCACCACTTGGGAATCATTTCTACTGGAATTCATGACATATGTTAGTTGTTTATCTTAGTGGGATATGACTTAAAATGTCAGAATGTTTTGTGTTAAGCAACAACTGAATAAAACAAACAAAATAAAAACACAGCTGTAATACTACGCTTTAAATTGTTGAATTCAAATATGTGGTATTGATAAAGTAAGCAATAGGGTGCAGTGGTGTATAGAAAATAAGCCTTGTGAGTCCAGCCAGCGAGCCAAAAAAAGCCTTGAGATACTTGAATTAGAAATAGTAATGTTGTTTGTCAGCCCTGCTGTAAAGATCCAACATTTGGAATCCAACCTAAATGCCTGAAGGAAGACAAAAGGCACATCATATTCTTCTTCCATAGCCAGTGAGAGTGCGGAAAATGAAATATGATGGCCACAGGTTCTGGTGTGAACCCCAGGAACTTGGCTGGGACTGATTATGTGGGAGCGGAGTTAAGAAGGGTGGAGATTTATGTTTGATTGGTTTTTTGTCTTTTTGAGAAGGCAGTGCAATATTATTTTGCCAGCAACAGTGGCTCTGTAGTTAATTGGGAGCAGGATTTCGTCTTTGTTCATGAGCACATTTGCGCAGTGGTGTGCTTGCACCTACTCAGTGGAGGCTGGATATTTTTTTTAAAAGCCTTCATGGTATCAGTAGGCTGTCCGGGTACCTTGCCGCTGAGCCCAAAGTGGATCTGAACGGGATTGAGGAAATAAATCAGCTGGTCATTCTTTGTCATACAGAGCGATGGAAATCCCAGTTGCAGTAAGGATACCTCTGCTGTACTCGAGGAAGCAGCGAGTAGTGATTTTCAGCAGAGCTCTGGCTGTTGGAGAAGCAGAGCTGAGGTCGTGGAGTAACGTAGGATGGGGACCCCAGGAGGTGACTGGATCCAGCCCTCTCCCCCAAAGCGGGACCAACACCACGGCAGAGGTGACAACAGCAGAGGTGACAGACTGCTAAAGGATGGTTGCTGTTCCAGCCTGGTTCTTCCATGACCCCGTACCTATGTTGTTCCTCGTGCCAAAAAGCCCGTAGGAGGTACGTAGGGCTGGTGGGCCTCTACGCGCTCCAGCACAGGTCCCTTCAAACAGCAGCTGACGACCTACGAGTCACACCATCCTTTTTAAGGTAGAAAAACCCGGTAAATGCGTGAGAGCAATTACATTCATCCTATCCGTCCCCCTCTCCAGCTGGGGCAGAGGGTGGCTGCTCGACAAGGTACCTTCACTGGACCAGTGAAACAGGTTGTTGACTGATGGTCTCTTAGGTCTGTCTGTTTTGCTCGCACTTCAGTTCTGATCACCTTGAACTGCAGTAACTAAAGACTTTTTTTTCCCTTTAATATGGTTAACGATCACAACCTACTGTCGCTGTTGGGTGGTATCTCTGTATTTTTGCATTTAACTGTCCTCCCATTCCTTATGGGCTTGACCAAGCTATTCCCTGATGTGGAGTCCTGTTCTTCAATTGTCCAACCAGGCAAAAATCTCTCTGAGTATTGGCAGGAGAAAAAAAACTTTGGCAACAACAAAAGAAACCTGTTACATGATGAGATCTTACATAGTCTGAAGCTGTCTGAGGAAGACAGATTGTGGCTCTCTGGCATCTAGTGTCACTCCAGGGACTCGAGAGATGGGGCAGGGGTGAGCTGTGACTTCTATCCGTTTGTTTTTAGACCGATAGGCTTGAACTGGGGTCTGGTGTATGGGATCAGAAGAATAGGGAGGGAGCAGGCTACTGATCCATGGAGCTCCTGGAGCAGCATCTGATCATCTGGATGACACATGGATGTAGGCTTGTCCTTTGACGGATTGCTCAGAGAAGAGCAGTGAGGCAGCAGAAAGCCACTCATACCTAACTCACCACAAGAGGAATGATTCTCAGCCTTTGGTGTTGATGCACAAGCTCTTCTCAGACCCTCTGGCCAAGCAGCATAGTGTCCCAGAAGTGTTGGGGGAGACCTCAGTGCGGGATACTTCCCCTGGAGACATATGGAGACATGCGAAAAGTCCTTAAAGAAGAAGAATAGCCTCAAAAAGTGGATGTAGCCAAGGGAGTGCCTCAAGAGTACAAGATGAGCTGCAAACTCTTCTTGATCTCTCAGGCTGGAGGAGACTGGCTTTGAGCATTAGGCAGTTTAATTCAGTGCAGGGGTGGGGTATCAGAAGAAGTGTCAGCTATAAAGTGGCTCCGAGCCAGTCTTGGGGACTTAGTAGCCTATAATTCCAGAATATGACAGGGCTACCACTAAGCAAAGATTCCTGAAATTTAGGGCTTGTGTTTCTATTGTGTTTAAGCTGAGTTTAAGTGCAGTGAAGGTAGAGCAGCAGGCTGGGATGTCCTCCAGGCACGACTCTTGGTACTGCTGTGGAACAAAGATGCCGTTAGATGAAGGACAAGGAGGGAACGCTGTTTTATGGGATGCCGTCATGGAGCATCTCAATTTAAGATGTAACTAGAAAAAGACAGCTAAGGGTGACTGTGTTCATACATGAGTTTTGAAGAGTTTAAAACAAAATTGAAACAAAAGCAGAGAGAGAAGCAACAATGGTGGTTGAGGAAGAACTGAACGGCCTTGAGCTCTGCCTTACATACTAATATATCAAGCAGCCCTGTTTCGTCCTTCCCCCACTTTGGACAATGAGCTCCCCATTCTGTTATGTAATATAGCCACTATATTCTGATTTATTGAAATTAATACTAGCCTTGTACCAGGGACGTCGCATCCCTAACTTGGATTCAGCCATTCTGCCTGTAATTGCGGGCAGCATCTTTCCTCCACACTTAGCAGAAGACCTCCCTTCCTCACCACCCCCCGCAAAAAAAACCGCTCTGGCAAGGCATGACAGAAGTTTTGAGTAGTGCACGATGCGTTTTACTTCTGGGATATTTTCCTAGATCTATAATTTATCGTATTTTCTAAATATTCTGGAGTAATAATACCAAAGCTGCTTTTCAAGATCTGTTGCCTTTTTCTCTGGAATTGGTGAAGAAGCCCTTTCTTTTTCAGGGAAGGGAAAAAATTCATCTTGTTTCAGTATTTGTATCACTGACTGATATTTCAGTAGGGTCCAAGAAGCTTTCATCTGGATAGACCAAATTTCCTGAAAATGTTGAAAACATATTGGTTCCAAACTTCCCCCAAAACCACATGTTCTAGATTAAGCATGTGTTTGGGAGCTAACATCCTTCTTTCCCCAACTCCACCATAGTCTGGCATTAATAACGCCGCACTTGAAAATATTTGAAAAGCCTTACATATCTCATACCCATGCAAATGAAGTAAATATCATTACACCAGTTCTGTAAATGAAACAACCGAGTTTCAGAGGTTTGACTAAAGTGGAAGTTTTTTATTATTCATTGAGACAACTTATATCAAAAAAGGTAGCAGATTCTTCATCACTTGAAATCTCAAGTAACACTTGAGCTTTTCTTTCCACGCCTCACCCCTGCCTTTAGTATTGGTCAAATAGAGATAGAGGGATTGACGGAAGGCTTGACGGCAGGACTCCTTTAATACTTGATCATCGTAGTGGTTCCTTCTGGTCTTATTGTCTGTGAAAGTTGACAGGACTGGTTAATTCCCAGGCGTGGGTCAGGAACGGTAACGTTTTAATAGCTGTTTTGCCCCTCTTTTTTAGGAAGCCCCAAGTGGCAGAGAACTTCCTTCCTGAAGAACTTCCTTCCTTTCACAGCTGGAGGGCACTTGGTGGTCAGAGCTTTCTATGAGAGATGGAGACAACCTGCGTTGTTGGGTTGAATGGTAACCTGAGGGTTAGCAGGACTCGAGTCTGGGGCACCCATCCGCTGCACCACAGAGCCTGGTTGTTGTGCTCGGCTTCTGTTTCTTCTCTTCCCTTTGTGCATTGTGTTTATTGAGAATCCAGGATCCTTGAAGAAAAAAAATCCCTGCATGCAAATGGAGAATAACTTCATTTTGGCCAGCACCCTTACATGTTTCAATAACTCCATTAATAATGGTATCCCAACTAATGTCCAGGAACTCATTTCAAATTCTGTTAGCTATCTGTTCTCCAGAAGTTACTGGTGGATTTGGGCAGCATTCAGAGCTTTGTCTGAGATTTAGCAAGTGGTCTCTTTGTTAAACCAGATGGTTAGCAGGGTTTGGAAAAATACTTTACACAAATTTCCATAGCTGTTGAGAACAGTGATCATTAAATCTAATACTCTTCTTCCAACTACACCCAGAAGCTCATGCTTCAAAGAAAAAGATGCAGTTTTAATTTTTTTTAGTGCACAAAGATGATGCAGTTTTGAAAATGTGCATATTAGATAAGTCACATAGAGCTCCCCGCTTCTGTTTTCGTCTTCAAAATTAGATGTTCGTCTTGAAAGTAGACTTAATGATTTCAGGTCACATTATGCTTATTTTATGAATGAGTGAGAAGCGATGTGGCATTTCTGGAGGACACTAACGTCTCATTAATCATCAAGATTTTGTCTCTGATTCTGCTTGTAACCTGGGATGAGGATAACTTCTCAGTACCTCCGTCTTCTCATCTTTCCGAGGCAGAGTGGTGATGATAATATGGAGATGGCTCAGTTGTATTATCTGGTTTTACATATTCCCCAAACCAGAGCCGTGCTTAGATAAGAAGATTGATGGTACACCGTAGTAATTTAGTGCTAGGAGAGTAGAAAAGGGATGCCTTAATAATCCTAGGAGCAAGCAGTGAATGCTGAAAATGGGTTGGCACAGCCTATAGAGGACACGGTGGTTGCTGCAGTGAACCTTTCCGAAAATGGTTGAACACCTTGAAGGCATCAGTAGACGTCTTTGTTCTGGATTGAATGTGGATGCTGCTAAAATATGGTAGTGGCACTCGTTGAGTTTGTTCTGCTCTTGGCAACTGAGAATTTGAGAAAGTTCAGCAGCCTTCTTAGGTACTCGTCCTTTGTTTGACTGATTTCTATAGTGGTCAACCTTTTATAGGTTTTATATAAAATAAACATAATTACAAAGATCTGTTCCCAACAATAAAACCAGTTTGAACTGTTTTGCAGGAATTTAAACTATTTCTTGTTAATCCACACACATAACTAATAAGTGAACGCAGGGTTTTTTTAATATACTATTTATATCAGCATATGTCCTAAAGAAGTTTTTGATATTTTTGTATTTATAGTAAATCATAGCAGCGTGTAGCGTGCAGAAAGAAAAATCGGGGGGGGGGGAAGTAAACTCTATTAATCTTTATAAGAGAAAACATGTCGTATGTAATATCCTCGAGTTGCATCACCATCTGTTTTTTTCTGAAGCCCTTGGAAATGATCCAGCAGATGCTAGGGCTGCAGGAGCTGGGGGCTAGAACCTGCTCCCTGAAGCATGGTTGTCTTCTGCTGCTTGCTGGGCCACAGCTGCGGTTTTACACAACGAAAACTCATCTATTGCAAATATTTTCTTTAGCTTCGGTGAGAAGTTTGCGTCTGGAGTGGCTCAGTGCTAAAACCCATGGCCGTAGTGCTTCTGCTGGAAGGAGCGACTTGGCATGGCTTGGAGCCTTCCCCTTGCAGATGCCCGGCCGGCTGGCGCTGCGGGCAGAAGGCTTCCAGGGTGGCTGTTTTCTTCTCATATAGAGCTGTATTTTCCTGCTTGTACTTTTCCCTCGAAGTTTGCCACTCTTGCTGGTTTTATATTCCTTCCTTTTCTGTTATCATTCCCTTTCGTTTTCCCAACAGATGTGGAAAATAAGCTTTTGGAGAAGTCTAGGTCTCGAGCGTTGTTCAAAGCCAGGGTCTTCAAAAGCCCAGGGCACAGCGTTGCTGCTCTGACACCTTTGCTGGGGAGGTCCTGTCCTGTGATGAAGAACCCAGCTGGCAGATGGTAGAGCTGGCCTGAGTTATTACAGAGGGGGCTAGCAGCTTGCTTCATAGCTTAGTAGCTATGGCTTCAGCAGTTAGACAAAAAATAACCTCGCCGCTTTCCATCAGCTTTCCGGGGCTGATGAACTTTTGAGACTTTTAAGCAGTGACCCGTGACACCGGAGAGCTGACTCTGAGCCAGAAGACCCCCTCCAAACCATGCTCCCTCTTCTGGAGGTTAGAAGAAGCCTTCTCTTTCCCGGCTTAATGGTCTTGCGGAGCAATTCGCACACGTGAGGACCTGCCAGCGCTGTCCTTTAGGGCCTATCAGGTCTTCTCCCTCCATGCCCACCACCGTAGCCTTTCCCAGTGGTGCTGTCATCCTTTTCCCAGCATTGACGGCCAACCAGGCAAGCTCTGCTTGACCACTTCTGGACCTTCCCAGGAGCCCTTCTGTGAAATTGTTCTCATTTAAATTCATTTTTCTGTCTGCAGATGATCAGGATTGACTGCATTACTCCCAGGTTTTTCACCCCCACCTACCAAGTGGCATCAGTATTGCCCCATGGCTGCCAGCGGTATTTCCACCGATCTGTTTTAGGGTTGCGTTTCTGCCTTTCCTGGCTGTGTGACAGTAACTCAGCAGGTGCAGACGTTGTCCTCCGCAGCTCCATCTGAGGAGCTCCACCATCCAGCAGAACAGCCTATTATTCCCTCTGTATGTATAATTGATAGGGCTATGCATTTTGTATGACTGAATCTCATTCCATGCTTATTGTCCTTCAAAGCCATCCAGCCTGTCCTCTCTGATATCCCAGACCTCTTCTGTATTAACAGTTCTTGTCAACTTTCCTTCCTCTGCAAAGCAAAGCCAAAATGAAGGGTTGAATGGAGCTGATAGCTCCTTCAAGGACGGATTAGAGCGTAAGCATAAATTTAATTTCAGATGAAAGACAGGAAATGTAGAAGGGGATGGACTTCCCTCGGTCTGGGGTCTGGTTTGACCTCAAACACGAGCAGACAGCATGCGGAAAGGTGGTGGGAGATAGGTGGGACTGGTAGGAAGAAGTATAAAAGTCAAGCGCAAGCACATATGGAGGAAAATAGCTATGCTTGGGTAGCTGTTGCGTTGAATACCAGCAGTCTGGACCACGAGTTTGATCTCTAGCAAGTCCGTAACAGATACTTTAAGGGATTCATGAGGAACAGAGGTGATGTCAGAAAAGCACAGAGAAGCACACGGGAGGTTATTTTCATAAAGAAGGGAAAAGAGGTGCTGGGGAACAGCTGACCGGTCGGGTTGCTCTCAGATCCCACTGGGACTGGAATAAATCCTCAAATGCACTGCGTGAAGCCCCTGAAAGCAGAGACGCAACCGGTAGCAGACAATGTTGATCAGTGGAAAATTCTTCAAGTCAAACCAATTTCCTTCTACAAGAAGATGGCAGGTCTTGTGGACTCCAGAGCAGCAGTAGGTATCCTGTAACTTGTTTTTTTTATAAGGCTTTTGATACTGTAGAGGAACACGGTGCATATGTCTGTGGTCTGCATCTTGGAGCAGAAAAAAAAGTATCTTTTCATAGACCTTCCTTGGAATCAAGTCATCTAATGGCCTCCATGAAACTACACTAAAGAAACCTGAAAGGCTTTGAGACCGAGAGCCTCTCCGCAGGAGGAGTGGGATGGCAAGGTGGGATTAACAGTGTGGGAAAAGACTCTGGGAAGAGTAGAGTAGTAGTAATAAAGTAGTAGTAAATACCTAACTTGTAGGTATTTAACCTGCTCCATCAACTAACAGCTAACCAGTGGGTCATACGCATTCAACCGCTGCAGCATTTAACAGGCTTTATTGCTTAAATATTGGGGGGTGGCCTCAGAAAAGCATGTCAGAAAACATTTTTTTTTTTTCCCCCCTCCTCCGCACATATGTGTTGGCACAACGTGTATCAAGTAAAGTTTTCAAACCTCGTGCCTCAGCACCTTTCGTACTGAAGGAGATGGAGATCTGATATTTTGGTAGAGCTCTGCTTCCCAAACTCGGTAGAAGACTTTGTTACCAGTTTGGACTGGATTGAGAAAGGTCCGATGAGTTTACCATTTTGAGCAAAAATGAGGAAAATTCTGTCTTCTGGTGTATCGGATGAACCTCCCTGCTACAATCAAATTATCCACCCCCTCCTATTGGGAGACGAACAGATGCAAACCCCAGAGGCTCAGAAGCTCCCAAGGCTAATAATATTGTGTTTTTTTTCATGTCAGAAGTATTTTTGTGTTTGTCGAAAGATTCACTTGCACAGCCGTAACATCTCTCTCTGCCGTGCCTGGAACAGATGCGTGTGTTGTAATATAGACTGTGAACATTGACATCGCATGTGGTTCTCATTCCTCCCATTCATCTTTGAAGCTAATTGGTTCCATCCATTTCAAATGTGTTTGGCTCGCCGCAGCTATTTGTACTTTCACTCTGGTTATAGCGCTAATGGTGTGATATATATAACATGAAATAAACTCTCGTGACTCCGAGGTCTGAAGAGACACATACACAACACTCGCATTTTGCTTGCTGTGTTGGTGTGTTGTTTTTTTTTTAAATCCCCCAGACAATTTTTTTTCTCTTCACTGAAAGTGTTATTAACTAGCTGGTGCCTAAGATGAGGGCCGGCGGAGATCGCCGGCGTGATCGCGGCTCCTTCTGCATCGCGGGAGCTCAGAAAATGCAAAAAGAGGAGCTTGTCGGCGTTTGCCAAACGTAAAAGGTTTTGCAGTTCATCTGCTGCTGGTGGACCTGCCGGCTGGCTTCAGTGTTGCTCCCTAGCAAGATACTGGGTCTGGCATTGTTAGTAACCTATGTCTTGTCCTATCTGTGTGTTTTAATACTGTGAATATATGGACTAGTAAAAAAAATAGTAAATTAGCAGAAATAATAAAT
This sequence comes from Fulmarus glacialis, assembly GCF_000690835.1. Lineage (NCBI taxonomy): Eukaryota > Metazoa > Chordata > Aves > Procellariiformes > Procellariidae > Fulmarus > Fulmarus glacialis. Next base: position 12,004 of record NW_009201193.1, read on the forward strand.
TAGAGAATACCATGATTTTCCCATGAGCCAACAGCATAATGTGGGCAAATTAATATTCCTGTTGAAAAGGCATCAGTAAGGTCACTGGGTATTTCTCTGGTCCTTCTCTCGTCTTTCCATCTAGCCGTGGGAACGTGGCACTTCTCTACTAATCGGTAATTCGTCTTTCTCCACCAGTGCTGACTCAAAGCAACCTCGCTGCCTTCCATTCATTGTAAGCGTATCTCAGTTAAAGGTGATTTTAATTTTCGATGTGTGTTTAAACCCAGATTTTAGAGGGATTTCACTGATGAACGGCGAGGGAATATTTGGGGATTTTTGCAGTTCATTCCCATCCCTGATTAATTTTTGAGGAAGCAATGGAACGTGTTTTACACTTCAGCTTCTGCTTAAAAAGTCATGTAGTTTCTCAGCTTCGTTATAAATATTTTCACTTCTTGCTGGGGAGGCTTGTATTCCTATTGTTTAAATAAGCCAGTTCATACTAATTCTTTGCTTTTGTTTTTTTTAGTATTTTGTTATTATTTTTAAACAATTTGGCTCGCACGTATTTGGATTACTGCTCTCAGTCGAGAGCTGAGTCATCCTAACTTTCTCCTAACCTGTCCTCATCGGGAAGTAAAATGTGTCAGCTTTAAATGTTAAGCTTGGCGATTTCAAGCTAACAGAGAAAGTTCACGTGTGGCTGCACAGACCACAACGGCATCCGTTGTCCACTTGAAAAATAATCGGCTGTGTAGGGATCGTATTTTTAAATGGTTTCTGCTGAGTCTCAGGATTTCTGCTGGCTGAAGGTTTGACGTGCCGTACTTCCATCAGCGACTTCAGGGGACACGGAGCAGTGTTCGGCAGAGCTGGAACTAAGCTGGTATCTGAGAGTAAAGCTCAGGCTCAAGGTTGAAGAGCATCTGTCAGCTCAGCTTTGCCGCTGGCCGCAAGCCCGTGGTTTAACTCATCTTTGCAATAAGGAGGAGAGGTGCCCACCAAAAACTCACTTGCGTTATACCAGCCACGGCTTGCTAGTTTGAGAGAGAGTAAAGCAGATCTGGGTGCCGGTAAAATCGTTATACCTGCACAGCAGTTGTTTGTAGAAAACAGAAAACTCTACATCTTTGGCTTACCGGTTTTGCGGCCAGTTTTGTTCCAGCTCTGGAGAGGCACCCTCTGGGTCAGTGGCTGGTGTGGTGGCAGTAGGGATCTTCTAAAGTGAAAAGATCACTGAATTTCACGAGTTTTCTTTTTTTTCTTTGTAGGTCCAAGTTCAGTTAAAAACAAGAAAAAGGGTAAGTTTGAGTTTTAATTTCATTTTCCTTTCTGTGCCTGTGTTACCCGGCTATGAACTCTCTTTAGCCAACACGAAGGAGGAACCAAGGACCGGCTCCCTCCCCGGGAAGGTGCGTGGTCCCACAGCACAGACCACGAGCTGCTCTCCTGCTCCCGCGTTGCCGTGGCAGGGCGGCATGACCCAGCGGCGGCGGGGCAGCACAGGCGCTCGTTAACGCCTTCCGTAAAAGCTAAAGGGAATTAATTACGTTGCATAGAAGTAATTCTGAAGATGCTGTAATTAAATAGGTGAGTGGAGTTGAGTCACGTAGCAGCTATCGGGAGCCGCTTGCTGTTTGCCAGGCCGTCTCTGCCGAAACAGCTTTAGCTTTCATCCCTACCCTGCCGTGCATCTTGCTGCAGGTGGGGGTCTCCTTCAAAGTCAGCGGAGGCGTGCTCTGCATCTCACTTCTGGTTGTGTATTAATCTCCGAAGTATTATTTTATGTGTCCGTTCTGAGCGTTGGTCAGCCCACAGGTATTTTGTCTGGCTTTCTTACGTTCCTCGAGCTGTTTGCGGTGGGTAATTGGGTATTTTTTAAAATGCGTATTGACGAGTTGTTGTGACGGGGGTTATTCGGGAGGCAGCCCTGTGTTTCCCTGAGTTGTCTGATGCCGTCCCTGTTTGTGTAGGGCTCCTGGGGAACGCTTTCGGTCATACGCTTAGGTGCTCCCAGGAACCTGAGCAAGTCAAAGGGTCCGAGTTCCCTGATTTCAGGGAAAGGCAGTCAGATTACCCATTTTTGCTCCTTACAACCATCAAAACGCTTCTGTGCACGTTTTAAAAACGGCGGTGCACGCTCGCAACGGGTTGCAGGTTACGAGAAATGCAGAAACTGTGTGCAGCTCAGGGTGGTGCTGCCTCCGAAGCCCAGGAGCTCAGTGTGTCGAGGGGCTCTGCAGCAAAGCACTGACCGGTGCAACGTCAGCTCTGTGCTTACTACCTATTGCACCTAATGTACGTTTAATTAACAGGAAAGTTAGCTGTTCAGCACTTTGCTGGTGTCCCTCGAGAGACCCTCCCGCATGTGCCGGTGCATCGCCTGGGCTCCAGCCCACCGTCGCGACCTGCGGCAGCAAGAGCGGCCAAGCTTTGCGTGTCTGTGCTACTTTAATAGCACATCAAATCGCTTTTAATCCTTTAAGCCTCAACATTTACAGCTGAGAGGTTGAGACAGGCCACAGTTAGAAACTTAGTTTATATTTACCCTCAAAAGCAGCATAAAATTTTATGTTTGAGAAGTTTGTCCTAACAAAACTCTGAAACCCTAAACCCGTGTTAAATCAGCCGAACTAATAACAAATGATGGCTGTGGTATTCATAGCAATCCTGGAGTAGCAGGGGGATCTCGTAGAGCTGTATTATATACAGCTGTAGCACTGTATAAAATAGTTTAATTTTATGGTATTGTCACATTTAATTTTTTTTAGAATTAGAGCGTATTGTTTGGCGAGCGATGATTAAGGAAAACTTACTGGTTCTGCCTGCTTTGAGTTTTGGAGCCTGTCTAGTGCATGTGGGTAAAGACGGAGACTTGGCACGCTGGGACTTGGGTGCTGGAGACCCTCCCTGGAGAGCTACTCATGCTGGGCTGGGGTCCCCTCAATTAGAAGATGAATCGAGAGCTTTATACTTACTGAATATCTATTTTTTGCCTTGTGACTTTAATAAGTGAGGTTCCATTAATGCAGAAAAGTAGTTGAAATTACTTGAAGGAGCAGAAAACAGAAAATAAGTGTCCCTGTGCGGCATCAGAATTATGTGCAATTGTTTTACTGCTAAACTAGCAGCTCGTTTAGTAGCAGACCAGATTTCTGAGACAGATTAGTTAAACCAGCTGTAATGTCTATCCCTCTTGGGAAGGAAAGGAAGGAGTGACAGCAGCAGGATTCCTGATTTACTGCATATGATCCTTCCTTCGGATGGCCTAGATCGGAGGGGATGCAAATGAGAAGAATTTAGTAAGTGTGCTTTAGGGAAAATAGGTAAGGGGTTTGATTCAAGGTGATAATTTCCAAAGCATGTCATTATCCCGAGGAGGAGGAGGATTAGAGGAAGGCTGGCTCGTTGCCAGCTCAGATTTGAAGGCACGGCTGCTAATCGGGGCAGAAATACTGCTGTGAACGATTTGTCCCCTTAAGCTTTGCCCTGTTTTTGTAGGATACCAATATTACTTTAATCACCCGTGCTTACTTTAACTTTGTTTTCTGCACATTGAAACCGAACCGCACAGTTGTCCTACGTGGATTTCCACGTGCCCTCGTTCGTGGCTAGTGGCCGTCTAGAGATTTCCACTGCTGCGCTAACTAAAACAGATGGGTTTGTGCCATGACAGAGATGGATATTTAGCAGAGAAACAAGTACATAAAAGTACTCAGAAACCATTCCAATAACCTTTATTTCATATCCTAACTGCTGCTGTCATCTAAAAAAGTGTTTAATTCTGTCTGACAGCGGACTTTGTTTCAGCAATTGAAGCAATTTTGCTAAGTTAATAAAGCTCTTTGGCATAAAAGCTGTTAGAAAGTTGCATTTTAAAAACTACATCAAAAGAACATAATTTCTATCAGGGATCTGGAAAATCGGGAGAGCACAGGTCAGGCTTTCCCTGCAGGCCTTATTTCAGTCTGCTGTGTATATGCCCGGTAAGAGTCTTTACGTGGTTGTGCACGTTTCTCTTCCTGGGACCGCGCGATGAGATGTGTTTGAGGATCGTGGCAATTCTCCAGCGCTTTCATCCTCCTGGTTAGGTTAGTCCTTCCTTAACCCCTCCATCCAAAGCCCAAAATGCACGTCTAATTATTTTGAGGCGTTGTAGCACCCGAGTCCTTCGTGCAGGTTAAGCGCATCCTCATCGCCCCGTCGGGGTGCCGGGGGTGGGGGGTGCCTCCTGCGCCGCCCTGGGCGCGCAGCGGCTGGTGGAGAGGAGCCGGAGCTCAGCTCTGAACTGCCCTCTGGAGGCACCGCTCTCCCTCGGACCGGAGATCAAGCCATGGGGATTCTGTGCCTCCTGCATACATAAAGATTGCAACTGTCTTCTGTCAAAAAAAAAAAAAAAAAAAGGAAAACTGAGAAACCGCAGGGCGGTTCGCCTCGACTTTTCGTACTCCAGCTTCTGCTGCGTTGCAGCGCAGCGCGCCGTTGGTCAAAGGGAACATCCTAACCGTGCCACGGGGATGCGACCGCCACGCTGCCTTCGAGGCTGCGGGACTCCCAGCCCCGTGCCGGGAGCAGGGTGGCCAGGCAGGGCTGCGGCCAGAGCGCCAGGGCAGAGACCATC
>NW_009201193.1:16889-27905 GCF_000690835.1 Fulmarus glacialis
TGCTGGAAGGAGTCTGCAAGGCAGCGACCTGCTTCTGCCCTGCCAGGAGCGTTGTCCTCATGGTGCGGAGCTGTGGGACCCCCACCCACCCCACCCGGCCGGTTGGATGCTCCTCCTTGTCCCTGCCCTCCAGCCGGCAACGAGCCATCCCCAATCTTCTCCTTTCCTCGTTCCCAGGGCTTTCCTGTAGGTAAAAGACCATCCCGTGCTCAGCGTGCGGAGGAGCTAACATTGCCCTTCTATTTTTCAGGTAAAAAGGCTGGTCCTCCAGGACCCAACGGTCCCCAAGGGCCACCAGGTCCTCCTGGGCCCCAGGGCCCCCCCGGCATTCCCGGCATCCCCGGGATTCCCGGGACAACCGTCATGGGACCGCCCGGCCCCCCTGGCCCGCCGGGCCCTCAGGGACCGCCTGGACTGCAGGGCCCCTCAGGTAACCGGTTTGTCCCCTCTCTCCTCAGAGCCCTTCCACGCCGGGGGGACGCAGGCGGCACCGCTGCTGCACGAATAAATAAAAACGCTCCGGGTTTCCACCTGAGGACAGCGTAGGGTCCACACGCGATGGTGCAGCATCCTCGCGTCGGACTGGGGTGTGTGCACCCGTGGGGGGGCGAGGGGAGCAGCAGCAGTTCTGCAGCCCGGCGGGAGCCCGGCAGCTCTGGTTTAGGGCGCGATGCTGCGGGCGAGGTGCTGCCTGTCGGAAGAGGGTGCCGAGAAGGAGCAGCAAAGACCTGCGGAGCCTGAGTCGCTTTTAAGCGTCCCGCCGAAGTCTGCCGGTGACCGATTTCTGTGTGCGCAAACTGGCTGCAAGGCGGTGGCTCTTCCCGGCGGTGTTTGTGTTAATTCCTCTTAAGCTGACGCAAAGCCTAGCTTTGCATCGGGACCGGGAAGGCTGATGCTTAGCACAGCCAGCCCAGGAACTGCACGAACCGAGGCAGCTTGCCTCCCGGACCAGCCAGATGAAATTATGTTTTTCTCCTGCAGTTCTTGGTTTCATTTTTCTTTGTTTCTTTGTATCTGCACCGTATTGTTTCTCCACGGAGCCATGTGCCAATTATTTTGTTAAAATCCCTGAATTTAATAACTCTTTAAAATGCAGATTAGTGGAAGTTCACATCAATGTTGTTTGTTATACATTTTTTAATACTAGACTGTTCATATATATGTATCCTCAGCGAAATTGGGACTATTACCCTATAGCTCACATGGTTCTCAAAGGAAAACTCGGTTGACTTCTCAGTTTGTATCTCAGAAATTGCCAAAGCAGAGGCCAGGAGCAGCATGAGGTCCTTAGCACTCCAGAGTGCTGCCCACAAGCATCTCCTCTTTAATAGAGATTTGGCTCTCGGAGAAAAGAGATTTCAGCATGTAGCTTGAATGCAATGAATGACCTGAGTTACTGCAGAGTGAAACTTGTAATCTTTGCAGCCAAGAGGCTTTATTGCTACTACCGATCAGGAAAAGGGTTGTGCAGTTTTTCCTTCTAGTGGAAACTGGGTGAATAACGTTGGAGAATTTTGATGATGTTAGACAGAAATGTAAGAATAAAGTAGGAAAAAGTAGGATGACTCTTTTTCTTGTTTAGGTACTTTTTAACATTAAGCTGCACCCTATACCACTGTTAGTGTCCTCCTTCTGTTAGAAATAGGGTTTTAATGGTTATTATGGGATAAGAGAGGTTTTATTTATACGAGTGTTTACTGCAGCTCTTTCAAGCTTCCTCTTCAATGATGTGAAATTGCATTTTGCAGGTGCCACAGACAAGGCCGGCTCCAGAGACATCCAGGTTGGTTGATCTTCTTTCAGGGGAAAAACCCAGCTTTGGCTGGATTTTTGTAAATGTTACTGGCTACATTTGCTAATGTTGTGTTCGATGGTATAGCTCTGAAAAAAACCCACCCCTTCTTGTGTGTGCTAAATCATAGCTACACAGAGTGACTGCCTGAGCTGACCCTTTTTAGTGCTCAGAAGAAAGCCGTGTTAATCTGGCTTGGGCTTCCCACCTCTTCTCCAGTACTTAAACATGTTGTTGTCAGCTGCTCTGATCTTCTTTTTTCATTTATGAAAAGCATTAATGATTTCAATACTGGCCTCTGTACTGGTCACCAGTGCTGTGGAGGTGTGTTGAGTTACTGTAAAATGACGCAGTGTTTCCCATTAATGTTAAATCCCTATAATCTCGTTTGCAGCCAGCTGTGGTCCACCTTCAAGGCCAAGGCTCGGCAATCCAAGTGAAGAATGGTAAGGATCTCATGATATTGGCAGTTACTGAAAAGAGCCCATCCTGCACCCATAGCCTCCTATCTGGGTCTCAGTCCATCCTATGGCACGGGTCCCTGGTTACCCCTGCTGTTGGGCTCCCCCCGTGATAGTCCGATTTGCCGTGCCCAGACCCCCTTAGAGGAGTCTTCTGCTGAGTCTCCGTCCCCGCTTCCCCTGCGCTCCTATTTATCTCCCAGATTATCTCTATCCTGTACATCCCAGTAACTCTGTGAGGCCGAATCTCCCTTCTCCTTGACGCCCCGATACATGACGTGCCTCCTCCAGCCTGCTCTTGTATCATCAGTTTTCCTCAGCCCCTCGGTGGCCAGCCTTCTTTCCCACTCTATTCTATTTTAAGCCCTCAGTGTATCCTTTTCCTGTCTCAGCCCCATTAGCCTGTGTTTTTCTCCAGTTTTCCCAGTAATTTATGGCAGGGGGAGGCACAGCCGTCGCGTGAGGACACAGAGGTGCGCAGCCGCTAGCTCCTCCCGCGTTACGCTGCGAGCGTGCACACACGCAGCCTCCGCGGTCCCTCGTGCATCTCTACCCCCACCGACAGCCTTTAAGCTCAAGTCCTGCCGAGCCATTTCACGTCCACAGGCAGCTCTTTGCTCTCCTCCTTCCTCCCCCGGATCCCTATCCAATTTCTGCTCGAGTTCCTGCTCTTCTTGCCAACAGCTGGGTCTCATTCATTAGCTGCTGCCTCCCTGCTCACGATGTCTGGCTGTGCCGGAGAGGAGCTGGCTGTCTCGTCCCCTGCCTGAGTCACCGCGCGCGGCTCCCCGGGGAGCGCGGGCAGCAACCCCGGTGCACGTTTACCCCCGTCCCGGACCTCGGGGGCTGCAGCACCCAAGGATTGGTGCAGCGGGGACGGGGCTGCAGGACCCCTGTCCACCACCTTCTGCCCCGTGCACGGGACGATGAGGGCTGGCCAGCACTTCTGTTGAAAGGCGATTCCTCTCTTTTCAGCAGACGTGAGCTGTGGGAGCTGAAATTTCTCCTGGTTAGGGAAGTATGCTTACAGCGGGGTGGGGGAAAGCTCCCCAAAACAAAAAGGAAACCGGCCGTTCCTGAGAACAATGCGAGGGAAAAGATGCTGTTTTGCTTATGTTCTAAAAGTAATTATCCCTTTATTAATGGGAAGCCTGTATGTTTACAGAGCGTACGCTGCTCCCTAAGAGTGGGAATTGCCCTGTAAGTGTACTTCCCTGCTGCTCGGGAACAATCTGATGCTGTGAGCCATTAATGCTGTCCAGCTGACAGCCAGCAGAAAACACAGCCTGGCCGGTTTGCAACTGGGGGCAGGGAGCTGAGAAGCAGATGAAGACTGGGAGGAAAAGAGTTGTATTTGATGAGAGACAGAGAATGGCTCTGTCCTCGGCTCGTAGCGAAGCGTGTCCTCTGGACCTGCTCGTGGGCCCGTCCAGAGAACAGAGGGCTACTCACGTTGTCAGTTATTCCATTGGCTCCAGTGCCAGAGGACTGGGTGGTGGATCTATAAACCCCTGACCGTGCTGAGGACCCCAGTCAGGGGTTAATGTGGTGTGACACGATGCAATTTCATACTTTGTTGTTATTTTGGCTTTTAAAAACCTAGGAAATGTAATGACAGAGCATTTGCTAAAATAATGCTAGTTACAAAGTCAAGAATGTTGAAGTCAAGGAATACCAGAATTAAAATCGATTGTGTAACCCTAAGTTGGCCTCCATGCACATACGTGTCCTGAGAGATGGTCTAGTCTTGTAGTTTCACATGATTTTTTGCATAATCCTGTTGTCTCTTTTGCTGCAAGGACTAGTTTCCTTCTAGGGATGATCCCAAGGCTTAAAGTGAGGGTGAAGGCTGTGTCATGACACCGCTGCTGAGAACATCTTCCTGCCCAGCAGCACTGAGAGGGGGGCAGACAGATTGGCCACGTGTAGTCCCGTTCCCATAAAGACAGGAATCACTGTTCTCATCCTAGCCTTGCTGTGGTCCTCAAGGACGTTCCTGTTGACGTAGTCATCAGCACACCGTCTGCTGAAGCTCCGTTGTTTGTTTAGCGTGGACACTGGGCAGAGAGCTGGAGGGGGGGAATGAATGAGATGGAAAGTAGAGAAAGTGTTTTAATGGTCTCAAGGCTGGGTAATGTCAATTGAGGATCTTTCTTGGAGAATTGGATCCTGGTCCTACCTCTGCTGCAGAGTTTCTTCCGTGATATCAGGGAAATCACCGGTAACAAAGCCCTTACAAGGGCCACAAGCAGATGCTCTTCTGGAGGTGCCTGGGGTCTGAGTTGCAGAAATGCTTTTGTAATCGCAGCTGCGATAAGTCATTTGTGATCTCTGGCTGAACGTACAAAAATAGTGTGAAAAATCAGCCCCTCGCCCCTCAGGTGAATTCAGAAAACGTAGCAAATGCCCTACAGTACCAGCATTGATTTGCATGTGCCGGAGTGTCTTTGCTCTGGAGTGGGGATGATACTGGGAACACGTTTTCAGACCTGTAAAACACTCAACTATGATAATAAGCTCAACTTAGTGTCAGGAGGAGGGAAGCTAGTCTGTATCCAGCGCTGGGGAGGAATGTAGTGTAGCACAAAAGGCCAAACGCCTGTTTTCAAGGGTGAGGAGAACTACTCTGGAGGAGGACAAGTAGAGATGTAAATCAGTTGTGCCGTGCACTGAACAAAATGAGTGTCCACCAGCAAGCGATGGTGTGGTTAGAGCTGTAGAGGAGTCCAAACTAACGCACCGTAGCCTTTAATTCTGGGATTTTCTTACCAAGTTACTTGACTTTTCAACTTGAGTCTGTGCCAGCCGATGTGTATGAAACTTTGCAATGTCACTGTATTTCTGTGCTCCTGCGCTTTTCATTCTGACGGGTACTGAGTGACTGCCGTTTTCTCATACTGAGATCTTTCAGGTGGAGTCCTCAATGACTGGTCTCGCATCACTATGAACCCCAAGGTGTTTAAGCTGCATGCCCGCAGTGGGGAGCTGGAGGTACTGGTGGACGGCACATACTTCATCTATAGTCAGGTAGAAGTGAGTACGGTCCTAGGCCTAACTCCTATTCTTGTGTTCCAATGGAAGCCTTGCATGAACCACGAGAGGGCTCCAGACAACTAGCAAATGCCAAGAACTTGTATGTACTTTTAACCGCTTCGTGCTCTAGGAGATGTGTGTCGGAGGAAGACGTTAGAGTTTCCAAGTGCAAGGTCACACGTTTCGCCATGACACCAGCTGCAAGAGATTAGTTACCGAAACACATGCGCAGACGCCCAGCCAGATCCCACATGCCACCAATCCCTTTTTTTTTAATCCTCCGTATTGTCTGTGCAGTCATTCACCAGCGCAGCTACACCTCCTTGCAGAACACAGGTCCCAGCAGGACGCTAGGTCTGTGCTTTAAAAGAGATGTAAGACCAAAACCCTGACAACTCGTGGTCATTGCGAAGCCATGTCACTCTTGGTAAGCATAGGACTCTCGGTCCGGGTGGCTTGGCCAAACTCCAGCCCAGGTAACTCCGTTTTGCCTCCACCTTCTTCATGTAGCTTCAGACCAACACAATGCGCCCGCAGCCGCATTGTGCAGCGGGATGGCTCAGCGGCCGCTTTAGTTGGTACCCACGATGGATGTACGGACCTGCTTCTGTAAAAAGGGCTAAACAAAGTAATAAAATATTGTATTATGATTTAGTATACAGCTAATTAACACATCATTTCCTCTCCCCATTCAAATAAATGCAGGAGATATATAAATATCTCCTGCAATAAATAAAATGTCATTTAACGCACTGCTCCCAGCGTCTTGCAAATCTCTGAACAGAATTGCTGAGCTGCGTGGAGCATGAGCTACAAAGCTCTCCCCTTCCAGAGCATGCAGGGTGTCCACCCTCCTGTGGACTGAAAAACTGTCCAGGTTCTGGGACAGATTTTAGCAAGACAAGAGGGTTTCTGTGTGACAACCACAATTAAGCAACTTCCACCTTGCTCCAGGCTTCTGATATTACCTCCTGCTCTGGATTTGCCTCTGTTCAGCTGGCAGCCCCGCTGGGACTGTACCAAGTCAGATAAAGTGGGATGTCAAGTTAGGTGCTCTTCCATGGAACTGGTGACGTGTCTGGTTTGGATGGGGACAGGAAAAATAACTCTACCTGGGCCAAAGTATAATTGTTTTCCGAGTGCTTAATGCTAATTGCCGGCCACAGCGTTGTGCCTCTGAAGCCTTTGTCGTTTGTAGTCCATCGAGGAAAAAGGGGAATCAGTCTTGTGTAGCTTCTGTGGTGGCAGGGTGTAGACTAAGAAGAATTAGCAGACGCATCCAAAATGGCTGGGTTTCTTCTATCAGGAAGAAGCAGCTCCCTGGGACTGACTGCTCTTTGGACAGGTCTTTCTCATGCATCTCGCATGAGATGGTTAAGTAACAAGTAACGGAGTCACGGGGACTTAGGCGCTAGATCTAAGAGTTAAATCAGTACAAGCACTCTAAGGTCATTTGCTTCCAAGCTGTGGAGGTTGGGAGAGTGTCTTCCCCGTAATAGCTTATGCCTTTGAAAGCACCTCAAGTCCAATTACAAAGGCGGCAACTCCCAGTACATCTTAGGGCATTTTTGATGTCAACACTAAAGGAGGCTCATGGGACCCAGAAAGCAGGACTGGCCAGGTAAGTGAAAGAGGACTTCAGTTAAAATATTTCTGTTTGTTTGTTGGATGAAAAGCTGTTTGTAGCAGTTAGGGTTGTCTATGTTGTAACTACGCCTGCGCAGGTTTGTAATTTTTCCTGTAATAAGCAGGGTCTAAAGCGAGGATTCGTAGCTCAGCCTTAGATACATGGATTCACGGATGCTTGCATGTTTGTGTTAGTATGAAGTGGGTACAGAGTTTCCTCGTGCTCGGTTGGCTTGGGGTTCTTTCTGCCTTGAACAAGTCAACCTGCCGTGAGCATAGGTGTCCCGGGGCCAAGGAAGGGATCGTTAGCAGAGGGAACATACATGTACAGACTGAAAGGAATGTGGACTTGTTCCGTGTGCGCAAATACACTCCCTAATACCTTTCTTCTTCCTGCTTCACATCAGGTATACTACATAAACTTCACAGATTTTGCCAGCTATGAGGTGGTGGTGGATGAAAAGCCCTTTCTGCAATGCACTCGGAGTATTGAGACCGGCAAGACCAACTTCAATACCTGCTATACAGCTGGGGTCTGCCTCCTCAAAGCCAGGCAGAAGATTGCTGTGAAAATGGTCCATGCTGACATCTCCATCAACATGAGCAAGCACACAACTTTCTTTGGGGCCATACGCCTAGGAGATGCACCAGCATCCTAGATGAACTTGGCACGTCCAAGGATACTCACAGAACTGCACAGTGCTGCTGTTCATAAGCGTATCAGTATTTCAGGGGGTTCTGTAATCCGGCCATAAAGAAAACTGATCCAGAGCTATTTATTCCTATATGTGAATGCAGGAAGCACAATTGTCTTCTGTGACTTGCATGGAGACTTGGATCAAAAAGCTAGTTGAAACAGCGTTGTGAGGAGGAAAGGCTGTTGTGTCTGCCTTGTCTCAGTATTTCAAGTATTACTGCACTGATATTCTGCTCTGTGATCTTCACACGAGGCTTGTTGAGAGTGGTGTGGGTCTCTGCTTTTATGTTGCACTAGCAAGAGCATCCCAGGCGGTAGCGGGAGAAGACAGACTAATGTCAAAATTGTCCTATCCAGGCACTCCTGCTTCTGCACGCTAACGAAAGCAAGAAAGGGGGTTTCTGGTTTTCCGCCTTCCCAGTTTGAACTGGAACGGCCACGGGGTGCAAAGGGAGGTGAATAAGACAGGGTCAGTGGTGTTTACATTCATCCTCAGGAGTGCGAGCAAAGGCGGCGAAATGCCTCTACCTAGAGCTTGGAAGCAGGCTGCAAAAGCAGTAAGTGCGAGAGGAAAGCGAATACTTAATAGAGCAGGCTTAGCAGATAGGAAACTGCCTCCACATTCCAGAAATCACCAAGTCCCAAAGAAAATGCCAGTTACCGGTTCCAGAGCCTCTGCTACTTTCAGCTCCTGCCATTACCCCAGAGGTATACCTTGCCCTAACAGGGGCTGCCTTAAAGTACTGCTGCTGTTACAGCAATTTGTGTTTTGTTGGGGTCTTTTTGTCTTTTTAATTAATATTTTGCAAACCAGAACACATTTCTACAGGCTTCACCGAGCCGCGTAGAGCAGACACAAGTACTTGTGAAAACACTCTGAAGAAGTTTGTCATGTTTAAGAATAAAATTATTCAAACAGGAATTTTTTTTTTTTTTCTGTTTTAATAGCAACTGTCCTGCTTTTAGATGTGGTTTTTATCCTTCCTCCCCCCACCCCTTTCCTTTTGGCACCCTTCTACCTAAAATGCTCTAATAAGTGGTGATGGAGTCTCTAGCAAGAAAAATTTGTATTTAAAAAGTCTGGTCCAGCATGAAGTCACCACTTTTTCTTTTCTCTGAGCCCTGCTGAGTCTAGTCATAACTCGATTTCTGGTGACTAATAGAAGAGCTGCGACGCTATTGTTTCTTTTGGCTTCTTGAGCAACTCTCTCCCGTTACCTCCCCTCAACTGGGGAGACCTAAAGCTATAAGATGTGCTCGAGCTGAGGAAGAGGCTGAAGCGCTAATTGCTCTTTTGTGTCATGCCTTGGTTTGTGCTTGGTTGTGTTGGGTTTTTTTTTTTAAAACTGGATTTCTTTTCGGAGCATGTTTTTTCTTTAAAAACTAAAAAGGGTAGTGAAGTTTCCGCCTATGTAGCTACATCACGTCTTGGTGATGACCTCCATCTCCAAGCAGAGGTGGCTCAGCCGTGGTCACCTGCAGGGACGTGGGAGCGGACGTGTCTCAGCACCGCGCTGGAGCGACTGATCTGACCGCAGGAGGGTCCACCCTGGCTGAAGCATTCTTGGCTCCGTCGCTTTTCCCCATCCGTAGCGAGTGATCTCACTTGCCAAGTATTGCAGTTATTGGGAGATAAATATTTCTTGAGGGCACCCAGCTTTGGCTACAGCCTCGCTATTCACAGGAGGCGTGCAGTTTGTAAAAAAACTGCATGAAAAATTGCCTGTTATTTCTTTTTTCAATATGTTCTCCTTTCTAGCCTTAACATGTTGGACGAGCAAGAGCCTTAGGGGCACTTAACTAGTCTTTGTGGTTTATTTCCTTTAAAATGGATTAAGAAGGACATGTTCCTCTGACAAGAATGAATCAGGACAACTGTGTATAGTGAGAACATTAAGCAAATCATTAACAGAATTGCTTTAGAATACAGCCCGAACAGCAAGACTTAGGGGCAAGCATAAATAACGCAATGACTTGGGAGAGCACGATGGATGGAGTTTGCATTCCTTGTCCCCCACTGGCAGGATCTCGGATTTGCTCCTGACTGTGGCTGCGGGCAGGAGGAGGCAGAGGGAGAATCCCTTCTCTCTGTAAAAACCCCATGCATCGCTGTCAGGTTCCCTCTCTGGCATGTGCCTGGGATGCGGGAGGAGAGCAGAAGGGAGTGGAAAGTGTTAATGGGCTTTTTCTGATGCTCGTGTTACACCAAAGCATGAGCTCCGTGTAGCCGAGTTGGAGACATGGAGTTGGAGTTGGACACGGAGTTGGAGAGCAGAGAATACCTGACTGCAGGTGGCCTTGGTACCGAGAGCCGTGTTCATCCCTGGGATGAGCGGGCGGATCCCTGGTCCTGTAGCAGCCGTGGAGAGTCTTTATACTTGAAACCCTTTGGCCTCTCTAGCAACAATTAATGAAGTACTCATTACTTCATTAATGCTCATTACTTCATTAATGCTTATTAATGAAGTACTACAATGCAGCTTACCTAGGCTGTAGTATAGCTTCTTCTGTGTGATGCTTCCCTAGATGGTGTCCCACCATCTTTGGTGCCTCTTCCCCTTAACTGGAGCCGAAAAGGCCTGGAAGCAGCTCAGAGGAGCGCGAGGACAATGCGTATGGGAGGTTTTAACAAACTCCACCAGGAACAGGGCCTTGCTCCAGTCTTTCCATCTGATGTCTTTGAATTTTGATGTATCTCGGTTCCTAGTCTGGTTGAGAAGGAAGTGCTTCATTTATAGACCAACGTCTGTGTATCTGAGATGGTGGACGCGAAAGCAGTCACCGCTGGCTTCCCGTGTGCCAGCCTTCCTCTCCGGTGGTATTTGCTGGCTCTGCTCTTACCTACGTGCCTTGGCTCTGCTGCCCCACTTTTGGCTGGACTCCAGCTGCAGAAATGTCGCAAGCGGATAATCGGTATATAACGCATCGTCTGAAACCCTTCTCCCTCCCAAGCTCCTCTCTACAGAGACAATTTCTAGGGAAGCCAGCTCGGCTGTTGTGTTCAGGGCCCCTTTTGAAGGAAGAATTCCCTTCAGTAAAGGCTTTAGGTCATGGCTCCCTACCCAAAACTGCCCGGTCTTTGCTTCCCTCCAGCATCTTTCTCACCCAGGTAAGCGGTTGTGGTCTCCCTGCTGCCGTTGTCCCCATCCGGGGACTTGGCATCGTCCTTCCACTGACTGAGCGACGTCAGGTGCTTAGAAAAGGGCACCCGAGCAAAGCGCGTTAGCTCGGTCATGTTTCTTCCCCTCTTCCCGGTAAGTCCTTCCCGCTCGCTGCGGGCTGGTGGGACCTGCCCTGGCTCCCCTCCTGGCCCGGGCAGTCCTGGCGCAGGCTTTGGGGGGAAGGGGAAGGGACAGTTGCAGCTGCGCTTCATGGCTGCACCCATACAAGCCTGACCCCCACCCACC
>NW_009201193.1:27923-28520 GCF_000690835.1 Fulmarus glacialis
GGAAGGAAGCCTCTCGGACTCCCCAACAAAAGCAAAACGGGAAAGGAGTTGTGGGAAGAGAGACACGATCCCCCCCCCGTTATCTGTTAGAGCTGCACGGTGATATACTGATGCTGTTTTGTGCTTCGACATCTTTATTCAAGACACTACCTGTATATAAAATATACATAATGTATATAAATTAGGATGTAAGTTTATGTAAATTGTCAATATTTTCTTTGCAAATAAAGCTTTTTCCTGATCTCGGTGTTCTGGGTGGGACTTCCTTCCCCAGCCAAACCAGGAGTTTCTGTGGAAAGTATTTTGACTGTGCTTGTGCGATGGGACGCAGCTGAAAGGCAAAGCTCCTCCGTCCTTCGGGGAGTATCTGATACGCAGCTGCTGTGGCCGCTGCTGCTGACGCGAGAGGCACCGGTCCCCTCGTCGAGCTGCTCAGCATTTGCCTTCCAGCTCCCCACTGCTCTCTGCAATCAGGGGAATGCGCATAAAGCAGCATTTCTGACACTACTTACTGGGAAAGATGTATAGATTTGATGTACTTCGATAACCAGACACTCTTCTGCCTCCTTAACGCCCAGGATGGGCACGAGTGTCTGT
>NW_009201193.1:28576-29071 GCF_000690835.1 Fulmarus glacialis
GTCCTGCTGCTCATTCCTCCCGTCCTTTGGAGACCTCTCGCGTGAAAGCCTTTGGGGGAACAGGGGCATCTCTCTTTAACAGACCACTCTGGAGACCTGGGAGCCAGCCTGGAGGCCGGGAGTGGCAAGAAGCACGGCATGCCCTGCGATTTGCAGGAGCGAATCTCTTCCCGTTCGTGCCATGCGGTTCGCTTTGCCTTTGGCACGGTCCTTGAAAAGCTTCTCGATATTTGCAGAGCACCTTGGACGGCTCTCGGTCCGCACCCGGCTCGCTCCTGCAAAGGGAGTTCACAGCCTTGGATGCAAATGCCCAGGGATTCTCCGCAGAATCAAAATCAGGGACTTTTCAGCTGATTTCATCGGCCATGCCCGCTGTGCAGACCCGTGCCCAGCAATTCGGGATGCAGGGAGGAGAAGGCCGGGGTTCCCCGGGCGAGGCGGTGCCGGGGCCGGGCGCTGCGCCGGGGCTGGAGCACTTGCATGGCGCGGTTCCTC
>NW_009201194.1:0-716 GCF_000690835.1 Fulmarus glacialis
TAAAAAAGGGGGTTATGTTTCCCCTTTTCTAGTCATCAGGGACTTCACTGGACTGCCACGACTTCTCAAATACGATGGATAGTGGCGTAGCAACTTCATCCACCAGTTCCCTCAGGACCCGCAGATGGATCTCATTAGGTCCCATGGACTTGTGCCCCTTCAGGTTCCTTAGATAGTCTCGAACCTGATCTTTTCCTACAGTAGGCGGCTCTTTATTCTCCTAGTCCCTGCCTTTGCCTGCTTTAAAAACCCTGCCTGTGCCTGCTGTGGCTTGGGCAGTGAGGCTCAAGCACTTGCCAGTGAAGACTGAGGCAAAAAAGCCATACTTTGTATGGTAATATCCAAGTGCAGAAGGTTAATTTAACTTATGAAACAATTTCAGATGGCAAATAAAATCAAGGGACCGTCCATTTCTTGTAGAAGATCCCATAAAACTGAGATTCAGTAGATGATTGATGCAAAGTATTGCTACAATAAACAGATACCTATGTGATAGACAATGCTACATTGGAGAACTATCCCAACAATCCCCAGTATCAATACAGGCTGGGGGATGAAGGGGTTGAGAGCAGCCCTGCTGAGGAGGACTTGGGGGTGCTGGTGGATGAAAAGCTGGACATGAGCTGGCAATGTGCGCTCACAGCCCAGAAGGCCAACCGTATCCTGGGCTGCATCAAAAGAAGCATGGCCAGCAGGTCGAGGGAGGTGATTCTGCC
>NW_009201194.1:741-10186 GCF_000690835.1 Fulmarus glacialis
AGTACTGCGTCCAGCTCTGGAGCCCTCAGCACGAGAAAGACATGGACTTGTTGGAGCATGTCCAGAGGAGGCCACAAAAATGATCCAAGGGCTCGAAGAACCTCTCCCATGAGAAAAGGCTGAGAGAGTTGGGGTTGTTCAGCCTGGAGAAGAGAAGGCTCTGGGGAGACCTTCTTGCGGCTTTTCAATATCTAAAAGGGGCTTATAAGAAGAAAGATGGAGAGAGACTTCTTACCAGGGTCCGTGCTGATAGGACGAGGGGTAATGGTTTTAAACTGGCAGAGGGTAAATCTAGATTAGATACAGGGAAGAAAGTCTTTACTATGAGTGTGGTGAGACACTAGGTTACCCAGAGAAGTTGTGGATTCCCCATCCGTGGAAGTGTTCAAGGTCAGGTTGGAGGGGGCTTTGAGGAACCTGATCTAGTGAAAGATGTCCATGCGCATGGCAAGGGGGTTGGACTAGGTGATCTTTAAAGGTCCCTTCCAACCCAAACCATTCTGTGATTTAACAAGAGAGATTAATGAAGCTATCTAGTCAGTGTTTTATTTCAGGGAGAAAATGAAGCAGTGTGGGAGGAGGTGGGAGAGAAGTTTGAATTTTTTTAATGTAGTTGCAATGTAGAGGATGATAATATATTTGCAAGTTTTGGAAATTAAAACATTCTTTTAAATTAGATACATCATATTGCCTCTTGGGTACAACATTTTAGCATGGATCCTTGATGTTCATTATATATTTGTGATTTCTACTTCAGCTTTTGGGGTAAAATATTATTTAATTTCATAGGGTTTTTTCATTTGCTCTGGTTTGAAATGCCACGTTTATATGATACCATGATTTGCTAAGGAATTATGTATATATATGTGTGTGGCATGAGATCTGTCAGATTTCGATGACTTCATTTGTTTAGGTGGTTTCTGTAATACCATTTGCAAACTGCTGTACTAATTCTAGAGTTTTTCACTGGGTAGACCTGTGCATGATTTATACAGTATTACAATTTAACCAAATGATAATGGCTTTTAAAATGTTGATATGTGCTATAGTTGCCAAGTTACACACTATGTTGTCAATGTTCTTAGAAAGACGCTATCCCACTTGCTTGTGAAATTAATGCAGAAAAGCTGTTTTTAGTGTGCGTAGTGGAGTGTTTCTAGACAATGAAGAACATCATATCCAGTTTTCCATAATCTAGATGCTGCTGTAAATTGTATCAATTCTTAGCTGCTGTTCTTCTTCCACAAATTATTATTAATACTGAAGACTTCAGAAGCCATCATTCATGCACACATATGCAGAAAGTTTACTTTTAGTTTAAAATTATTTAAATGATGGCATTTAAATGATTCCCATCTGGGGAATAAGTTTTGTTTTATTGCTCTGGTCAACTATCATAGTCTGTATCCTGAGACAAACTAGAAGACAAAAGAATTGTGGTTATTTTTACCTTTTCAGCACTTGAGGAATATTTTATTAAGGTAGAAAGCAGCAACTTTGATTTTTGTAACTAAAAACTATACCTCGTTTATGTGTACTACAGGTTCTGTGCATTATGTGAGTGAGAAAGGAAAGACAAGGCATGTATTGTCCACAGACAGTCTGATCCAAAAGCTTCTGTTTGTGGAGGAAAGAGATATTTTAGTCGTAATAACAGAGAACCTGCAGTTGTCCTTGCATGCAATTACTCTTGAGGGAGAGGCAGAAGAGCTCATAAAGGTAAGAGTCGGACTACAGGGTAAAGTTGCAATATTTAATCTTTATAAGAATTTATTAGGGTTTTTTGATTATCACTTTTTTGCTTACAAATGAATCAACTCTTATTTTTGTTTCTCAGATAATACCTTGATGAGCAAATATATGCTTGTTTAGAAGTGGAATAGTGTGATGTGTTATTCTGGAAAGATGGTTTTCATCTTGCCTTCCAGTTTTTTCTTAGTTTCTTTCATTTTGACCCTATGTTAATCCTTTTACACTTCATTTACCTTGTCTTAGTGAATTAGAGAAGAATTGAAAATTCCAGTATAATCAAATATTTGTTAAAATATCTTGTGGATAGATAGTTGATAATCTGTGTCCTCGGTTTTATCATCATCAGTAGCTCAGAGCTGTCTTGTCTTTCAGATTAGTAGGAGCAGTACCTCCTCTTGGTGTTTTTCTCTTTGTCTGCAAATCTGAAAGATGGTTTAGTTCTCACATTGTGAAAGTGCTCTTCAGAGCTGCGAAGGCTAGGACGCTTTTAAAAAATAACAACCCACAAGTCACAGAATCTCAAATAATATCGTAGTGACCCAAAAATTATTGTATAGGGACCAAAACCAAACTGACCTCATCCAGGACTTATAATCACCCTGGCTCAAATAAAATACTGTACTGTTGGAGAATACTGCTCAGGGGGGTGGAACCCATACCTTCCTAAGATTTTTTTTTTTTTTTTTTTTTCTTTTTCTCTAAGATCGAAAAAGGCTGGGTACTTGTGTATTACAGGAGTGTCCACCTCGTATTAATAGTTACTTATTTTTGACTAGCAGTAAGATTTGGTATTTCACATTTTAAAGCAATCTTTATCAAGTTCTAAGAGAAGATCTAGTACAAGAGAAAAAAACTGTTCCTTACCTACTTAATTAACCCACTACAAGATTTCTTTTATTAAATTTATACATCATATATTTGATGCATTTAGTGGTGATCACTGCCTGAGAAAAACTATTGGTCTATCTGAACTGACAGACAGGTCTAGTTATTCTTACATTTTAGCTTTTTAGCCAAACTAGGCAATTCAGATGCTTACTTGTCTTTCAGTGTGTTCCTCCAACCTTCTGTAAATTTATTTATTTACTTATGGTTAACAGGTGAAGTTGAGTGGGAAGATAGGTCATTCTGCAGACATCATTTTAATAGACCATAGCCTTGTTGTAACAGCACTAGGTGAGACGGTCATAAGGTAAGAATCCTGTTTTAAAGCTGTTCTGGCTGCCCATGAGAAGTGCCAGCTAAAAAAGGTTTATGGTCTGCAATGCACTGAATATTTTACTGAACTGTTTTTTTTTTCCCAATAATAAAAAAACTCCAGATAGTTTTTAATTTTGTTTCTCAAAATAAATAGAGAAATTAAATGAAAAATCTGTTTCCTCGAGGACAAAAACTAATTCTATATATCTTTCTTTCTCTCTAGTTATTTTATTTTGTCGGGCAGTACTACTCAAATCTATTCCTTTCTTGAGTGCTGTTATTGAGTTCTTCTGAAAATATATCCATTTGAGTTTTTTGCATGAAAAAGCCACTTTGCTGTTCTTTCCATTGTTATTGTCTGATTCTTAGTGTAGTCATAGCATCAGCAACAGGGAAAAAAAGTGCTTGCTTTTCTGGATGTTTCTCTGTTACTGTAATATAAGACAAGTATTACTTCTATCCCTAATTCTTTAAACTAAGTATGTTACTTTGCCATGCTGCTATGTTACCATGTTCTGTAGTTTTTCTCTTTTTGCATCTTTTTAAAGGAAGTGTTACATCTTTTTTTTGTGTCTTTATTATGACTTGCTCTACCTGTTTCCTCTAACTTTTTGGTGGGGGTGGGGGTGTTCCATTAACATCAGTAGTTCACTGGCTTGAGTCTCTATCTGCTACTATTAGACGAAATCGTCTGTTAATTTTGTGAGAATGTGATAAAGACCAAGTATCAAGAAGGAGTATGTTTGACAATGTTTATTTCTAGAAAATAAATCTGGAATCCGAAGGACTACGGTTAACCAAGGAATGTTCTTAAAATAGAGGAGGAAGCATACGTAGGGAGGAGGGAAATTGCAGCTAGACCTCTCTTTTTCTCTTTTTGCTTTTTCTCTTTTTGCTTTTTCTCTTTCTTTTTGCTTTTTCTCTTTTCTTTTCTTCTTAAAGCTGCGTTTGCTTCTGACTCCTTTCTTCATAGGAGAATATCACAAAACATGCTGCAGATTAAAAAGTTAAAGGAAAAGGAAGGAGATTGTTAAGAAATTCACATTCCAGAGGCAGCTGCTGGCAATTTAATTTTAAAAATTGAATGATCTGGGCATTATGGAAATAGCAAATTAATGCCATGTACAGCATCCTATTGGCTGTGTTTAGCAAGACACCTGGAAGGAAAAGCATTGTTAACACTCTTGTTTTGTGTACCTTAGGTTCTGGGATTTGGACCGAGATGAGAACTATGTGCTCTCCCCAGATGTGAAATTTGGCTTTGAGGGAGGAGAATGTATTAACTGTGTTTCTTACTGCAGTGCTAAAGGTGAGAAATAACATGGTAGCTGTGATCTCTGGATCCTAAATCTTGTCAGACCTCAGCCTTCAGTGCCCTATAGTCATTTCAGTATGTTTGTCTTGTTACTGAGGGTTTCACTAACAGCAAGTGATGTAGAAGCATTTTAGTTCAGATCAGGAGTGTGCTTTTGAAGGTAGAATGAGATCATTTGATACCCACCACACTTTGTCTCAGTGTGGAGTTGTCTCCTGGCACACAAGCTGGATTCCCTTTGATGACATCACCACACCTTGTCTCAGTGTGGAGTTGTCTCCCGGCACACAAGCTGGATTCCCTTTGATGACACTGAACTGGTACAAGGACTTCTGGAGTACACCTAATGCACTCCAACATGTGATGCGCGTTCAGTCTACAAGCCCACAGTAGAGCTAATGCAAAGTAGAAGTCTCCAAACATGTATAGTGTAGACATCAGGTCCTTAAAACTCATGTTTTCTACAGAGTTACTCCTATGTATCACCTTGTTTGCCAGTGTAGGCATAGCTAGTGTCTGCTAGAATGGTTTTCAATGGTGACTTGCCCATGGTGACCAGCTATTCAAAAATAAATGGTTAACATGGAATAATTGTCTGATACATTTAAAAGATAACTTTATCTGGTAGCTTAGAAACTGGGCCTTGCCACATGAAACTTCTTCCACTGTTTCTTCAGAAAGTTTCTCCAGTTCAGGACTAGGATTCTGGTTTCCAGGAAAGCAAAGAAATGGATGCTGCTAGAAGAAGGCTTCTCAGTATCTTAGAACCAGAGCTAGGCTGCCTGCTACTTTGTATAATGTGGGTTTGTTTTTCTGAAGTTTAAGATATGAAATGCTTAAAAGGTTTGTGAATGGCAGGTCTCTTAGCAGCTGGTACTAACAAAGGGAGAATAGCTATGTGGAGGAAAGCAGCAGGATCCGATCAGAGCATACGGGCTTTGGAGGGCAAGGAGAAGTGGAAGCTCCAGGCACCTACAGAACTTGAAGGAAATGTCACTCAGATAAAGGTAAGACAGGAAGGAGTCTTCTTGCATGTTAGTAGGACTTCACAAACATTAGATGAATGTATCATCTTTGTGAAACAGATGAATATGATGGCTATCATACAGATACGTGCAGCAGTAGAAGCTGGTCCTCCTTCAGAAGACGGAGGAAAAACCATCAGGATCAAGTAACTTTTAAAATTGAAACGGGTAGAAATATTACCTGTTTGTAGCTATTTTGTTACAGGCAGGGTTGAAATGCTCAGCAAGATAACACACTGAAATGCAAATACATCTCTGTCTAGGAGAATTAGTAGTCATGGCATCCTTAAATCCAAACATCTCTCCATTATATGTCTCATTGACAAACCCTTTGGATTCAGCACCCTGAAATTATTTTTTGGAAAAGATAGATTGTCAGAAATGTCAAATTTACATAAATTTATTAAAGTAGCAAGCAAGAAAATCTGACTAAATGCATGACTTCATTTGTAGATAATTTTCTTCTTTTTAGTCACTTTCTCAATATAAAGTTTGCTCTTATGGTAGTTGCAAAAGTAAAAAGATGTATTTTCAACCAAATACTCTTTGGTGAGAAGATGTGCCATCTAGAAGGGAATGCTATATTTTTACACACAAAATTATGTTCTCAGCTGCTTTTTTGTCAGAAAATGTTTCTTGTTTGCTAGATAATATTTTTGTGTGACAGTGTCAGACTAGATGTGGATGATAAGTTTTCTCTTACAAATTTGCAAAACCAATGCTTTAAAACATTTCTACTGCTATTTACAATATTTTTAATGCCGAAGGTTATAACAATACATAGCATTATAATATTTATTTTTTAACCCATTGTCTGTTAAGTGTCAGAGTGCAGCATTTTTATTTGAAATATTTTCATTTGTCACAGTAAGCTTAAACAGTAATTCTATACTTATTAGCATTTTGATATATGCAAAAGAGAAATGCTGAGCAATAAAATTGTAAATTTAAATTAAAAGAGTTTTCCATTAACAAGCAGTTAGCTTTTTTGACCACCTCCATTCTGCTAAAAGGCAAAGTTTGTGCTTTTAGGTTCTCCAGCATTTTTTGGTTTGTTTGTTTGTTACACCCTATTACTAAGTTTTTCCTTTTTTTTTTGTGTTTCTGTTATAACTTAGATTATTCTGTTGCTGTGCTTAATGAGAGAACAATACCCATTATTTTTCGGAAGGAATGAAAATCAAACAAATATATTTGGTGCCTTTCAAGAGAAAGTAATTTTATGTTTTCTTATATTCTGTTTTCACATAAGAATGGAAAGTATTTAAAAAGCAATGGCATTTGCTTGCCCTGGGCTGGCATATAGCGAGGGTCTGTATCAGAGACAAAATTAAAACAGAAGTACTATTAAAGTGGAGAACCCAAATCTTTTGTTAAGATGCTTCCAGGATATAGGAAATAGTGTATGCCGTTAGTATATCATACATCTGCTAATGAGTTGAAGGAAGGGAAGAGATATAGGCGTTTGTCAGCTTGACCATTCAAGCATTTTCCAGATAACAGGATATGGAGTGCTGTCCAGAAATAGCACCTTGTTCCCAATGTTTGTTAGCATAAACAAAAGCATTGCCAAACAATTGTCAACAATCTCTGCATTTTTATCTCATGTTATAAAGCTGTCTTTAATTATGGAAACTCTAGATTATTTTTCATTGTAATCCCAGCATTCCAAAAAATACTTTGTAAAAGATTTTTAAAATTGTTACATGTGGAATCTTTTGGTAATTCCTATAAAGGCCTTTTCCTATATTACCATGAAAAACTCAGAATAGAAAGCCTTATACCGTGGTGAGGTCAAAGGGCAGCAATAACTTCATTTGACTCCTTGCCAACCTCATCTTTTTTCAACCTGATATGGCGGCTTCAAAAGAGAGGTTGTTGAGAGATGCACTCTAGTTCATTTGTTGTGCAGCATAGTATATAGTTAATTGTAACTAAGTGCCATTAAAAAGAAAACCTCAAACAAATCGTGCAAAAGAGCTTTATTTCTTAGATCGTGCTCTTGAATAAAATGAAATTATTTCCAAACACAACTATTTAAATCAGTGTTGTTGGAAAGGTATAGCCACAGATATATCAGTATGTCAGGAAATTAATATGAAACTTCAAACAACTTTGAGGGAAGCAGAGACCTTAGAGACTTGGCATATCCCTAGAGTTTATAGACCTTATCAGTTGTGCAAGGACAGAGAAGTTCTTGGACTTCAAAGGGATTTTCTGCAGCTCCCAGAAACTTTATAATTTATCTAGCCCATGAAAATATGTCTATATGAATGGTCTCTGGTGGATTTAAAAAAAAAAAAAAACCCACAAAAAACAACCCCAAACCCCTCTGCCTGTTCCCTGGCCCAGCCCTGAGCTGAAGCTGTGCAGTGAAATATGGATTGTGCTTATCAAGGAACATTATCGTTGGTGTGTAGTAGCTCAGGAGCAGCACCCCTGCACCCCCTCCCATAGCTGTAGCTTCCAGACTGGAGTTTGGATCGCTTCTGGCTAACATGGTATGTGCAAAGAGTTCACGTGTAGTCAGCTGGTTGCCACAATGCTTTCTGACAAGAATCATCCTTTGGTAGCAATAAACGTAAATGATGTCAGACACACACACCTGTTTAACTGTGAATATAGAAAGAAAGAATGAAAATGGACCATTACTTTCTCTCTAATAATAGAATTCATCAGCTGCAAGTTAGAAACTATGACTTTGCAAGCCATCTTGGAAACAGAACTTATCTTTCTCCCATTGAATTTTGTAAGGTATTTTCAGTTTTAGAATTGCTCTGTGTAGGTGCTATCTTTCAGTCTTAAAAGGAGGGAAAGATAACCTTCATAGAACTCACTGAAAAAGAGTTAGCTGGAACATGGAGATTCTTCCAGGAGAAGGGAGTTGGAAGCCACCGAGCTGCTAGAAAGCTGTGTCCTAGTTGCCATTACTGAAACTTGGTGGGATGAATCCCATGAACTGGAGTGCGGCTATTGATGGCTACAGGCTGTTCAGAAGGGACAGGCGAGGAAGGAGGGGCTGAGGGGTTGCCCTCTACATAAGAAATGGATAGATTGTGAAGGGCTGTCTCTGAAGAATAGCCATGAGCAGGTTGAAAGCTTATGGGTAAGAATAGGACCGAGGCAACAAAGGGAACCTTGTGGCTGGTGTTTACCACAAGGGGAACCTATTGACGAAGCCTTCTTACTCCAGCTACAGGAGGCATCGTGCTCACAGGCTGTCATTCTGCCGGGGGACTTCAACCACCCTGACGTCTGCTGGAAAAGTAGCACAGTGAGCTGTAGGTAATCCAGGAGACTCCTGGAGAGCATTGAGGATAACTTCTTAAGCCAGGTAATAGACAGCCCTACTAGAGAGAATGTGATACTGGACCTGTTGGTTACCAACACAAGTGAGCTAATCAGTGATGTCAAGATTGGAGGCGGCCTGTGCTGCAGTGATCACGCACTGGTGGAGTTCGAAGTCCTGAGGGGAAGAGTGAAGTCAGGACCCTGAATTTTAGGAAAGCAAACTTCTGGCTGTTCAAGGAGTTAGTCAACAGGACACTCTGGGAAACTGCCCTCAGAGACAAGGGAGCAGAACAGAGCTGGCAGATCTTTAAGGATGCTTTCCATAGAGCACAAGAGCTCTTGATCCCCAGGTGTAAGAAATCAGGAAAGGAAGGCAAGAGACCAGCATGGATGAGTCGAGACCTACTGGTCAAACTAAAGGTCAAGAAGGAAATGCACAGGCAGTGGAAGCAGGACAGGTATCCTGGGAAGAGTATAGGGACACTGCCCGATTGTGTAGGGATGGCGTCAGGAAGGCCAAGGTGCAGCTGGAAATGAACTTGGCAAGGGATGCAAAGAATAATAAAAAGGGCTTCTATAGGTACGTCAGCCAGAAAATGAAGGTCAAAGAAAGTGTACCTCCCCGATGAACACGACTGGCAAACTGGTAACAATGGATGAGGAGAAGGCTGAGGTACTCAACAACTTTTTTGCCTCGGTCTTCACTGGCAAGCTGTCTTCCCACACCTTTTGAGTGGATGGACCTCAAGGCAGGGACTGGGGGAGCAAAGTCCCTCACACTGTAAGAGAAGATCAGGTTCGTGACCACCTGCAGAAGTCTATGCAACCTGAAAAGACCCCTGCATCCCAGAGTCCTTAGGGA
>NW_009201195.1:0-3161 GCF_000690835.1 Fulmarus glacialis
GCTTTTGACCCTTGCCGCACAGATTTCTCCAGATTGTTTTTTATCGCTCAGTGAAAACCAACCCACCATGCTGAGCCCCCCTCCTCGTAAACCTTGTCCCCTGCTGCTGGGGTGCTCTCTCCTTCTGGGACCCTGCACCCTCTTCCCTCCTTCCCCATCACCGAGCCCCCTTGGAGCTGAGCGACGCACCCACCTTCATCTGCCCCCTTGTCCCAGGGAGTGGGGGCTTTCCTGGACCTTGCTATAGCAAATGCACAGGAGAACCCCCCGGGACCCCTCGCCCGGGGTGCGGGGAGCTGTGCCACCCTGGCATGGCTGGAGCACCCAGCATGGGGTGAGGTTTGGCTGCTGAAGCCAGGATTGATGGCAAAGGCTTTTTTTTTTTTTTTAAAATTGGCTTATGGTATGAGGAACCGTGAAACCTGGGCTGTGTTTTATTACAGCGTGTATTGCACTGGACAAGATGGGAGTAATTAAATGCATGCTGCCACTTGGCCCTGCTTAAGCGTGGGTTTGTCCTGGAATGGTGGCGGTTAAAGGATCCCTCTGCCACCGGGCTGGGGGCTCTGCTTCAGAGCAAAAAGTGCCCCAGTATACCTGCCAGTGGCCAGGGAGATGTCCCCTCCATGCCAGCGGTCCCAGACCCCCCCTGCCCCGGGTGTTTGATGCCCGGGTGCTGCTGAGCACATCTGGGTGCCAGAACCTCCCGTGGGAGCCTGGCCTGAGCAGGGCTTTGACTTATTGCCTGGGAA
Organism: Fulmarus glacialis; assembly: GCF_000690835.1. Lineage (NCBI taxonomy): Eukaryota > Metazoa > Chordata > Aves > Procellariiformes > Procellariidae > Fulmarus > Fulmarus glacialis. The sequence goes on from NW_009201195.1 coordinate 753, forward strand.
TTGATCGAGTTATGGGTGAGAAATTTTTATTAGTTAATTTTAATAGCTAGGTCCGAACAGTTTCTCTGTGGGAAGCTGTTCTCTCGGCAATAAAAGCATCTTTGGCTGATGGTGCCGACCCTAAATTTCTGGGTGCAGTGCCGCTGAGCACCCTGCAAGGGCTGCGGCTTCATCTGCTGTTGCCGGTGGCCAGCGGCTCGTGCCGAGCTGATGCAAGCAAAGGAGAAAAGCGCTGCCGTGGGGAGGCTGCTCTGCGCTCCCCCGCTGCTGCCAGGCTGAGCACCGGAGCCAGCGGGAGGTGATGCCGCACTGTGCCATGAGTGGGGTCCTGGGCCGGGGACACGGGACCCTCGCTGCCCCGAAATGCTGCACAGAAGTGAGCTCCTTCACAGCCGGCTGCTGCCCCCGTAGCACTGCCCCGTCATCCCGCACCCTCCTGGGCTCTTGTGACTGGAGCTTGTGGTGCTGCCTGTGCTGGGAAAGAGGAAAAAGCAAGCAAAAATAATAACAATAATAAAGGGTTTGAATACTGTGCAGCCAAACGGGGCCGGGGACCCCCACCAAACTCTGCAAATGGAGCAAAATAGGAAGGAGCTTTTAATTAATTGACCAGCATCCAAATTGTGAGCAGAGGCAGGTGGGGTTGGGGGTGCTGTCCACAGGCGTGTAATTACAGGTACGTTGGGCTGCGTGTGTGCGAGGGGTGGTGGGCACGGCTGGGATGGGGCTGGGTCGGATCCGGGGTGATGCTGAGGGAGATGGTCCCTTCTGGGGTGGCTTTGCTGGTGCAAAGAGATGCAGCAGTAGGGATGGGGAATCTCTTGGGATGCTCCTCACAGTGCAGCATCCATCCCACCTCTTCCCAAGCCCTTTTATGCCTCTTCCAAAAGCCACTTTCTTGACGGGGGGGGACACACCGATACCGGCCGGGGGGGCCCTTCCCGGCGCAGCCCCTCTCGTTGCAGCACCCGATCGATGAGGAACATAATTACTCTTGCAAAGGCAAATCCGTGCCAGCCTTGACTGCTTGGTCGTGCTCCAAGGAAGACAGTGTTTCCTTGCAAAGTATGAGGCCATGAATATTTTATGTCCGAGGAGGATATTTCTTTCAGGAGGATGTTGCATGAATTATGGAAAAGTTAGGAGGAGAAGATGGGTGTTATTTCAACGGGGTTGGCTCTGTGGTGGAGGCTGCCCTGGCACCGTGGGGCTTTGCGTGCCCGGGGTTCGTTTCCCTGGGTGGGGGGCAAGGTCTGCTCCTCACCCCCCACTGCAGCAGCAGGCAGGGGGTGCTGGAGGAGCCCTTGGTGCAAATCCATCCCAGTTTAGGGCGGTTTGCTTTCCAGCAGAGCAGGTTGGTGCATGCACAGCGAACGGGGCAATTTTTGGGGTGGGATGTGGGACAAATGCCTTAACTGCTGGCTTGGAGACCTTTGAGAGGGATACGGCGGCTTCCCCGTACTTGGAGGGGAGAAGCAAGGCGATGGCAGCCTCGCTGGCCCGCTCCATGCTCTCCTCCTTGCTTTCCCCCATCTCCTGCGTATCCTCGTGCCTGGCTGGGGGCTCGAGATGCCGATGCTCGGTGGTGGGTCCCCTCCAGCATCCCGTGGCTTTCCAGCCCTGGTCCCTCCCGGACGGCGCGGGGGCTGTTTCTGGCTGGGAGCTGGTGATGTGCTGCTCTCGGGTCAGCCCTGTCCTGCATCCTGGGCGCTGCTGCCGCTCTGCTCCAGCACGGCCGGAAGGACGATGGGATAAACTTTCCGCACCATCGGTGGCTTTCTTGTTAGTTAATACGTAAAGATTTTCCTCTAATTGTGCTGTTGGTGCAGAGGGAATATGTGCTGTCTGGCCGTCACTGTTAATTTTACCACCAAATGTGCTCTCTCCTTCCTTTTTATCCTTTTTTCTTTTTTTTTCGCTAAAGCAAGCATTTCCAGCTGCCCATGATCCCTGCGGGTGGGAAAAGCCCTCCTGCATCCAAATGGAAACGCAGCTGGAGCTGTCTGGCCCCCTCTCCCTGGGACCACCCCCCCATGCCGGGGTTGGGGGACAGGGCTGTATCCCCAGGATGTTGCACTGGGGACAGGGGGACATCTCCGGCTTTAAAGAGAAAATTGGGGGAGGGTGGGGGGCAGAAAAGGAGGGTCGGTCCAGGGGAGCTGGGCAGCATCGCCGGGACCCCAGTGCCTCCGAGGCTACATGGTGGTGGGGGTGACTTCTGCGCCGTGCCGGGCTCTGGCTGCAAGATGAAGCTTTAAAAATAGGATGGGAATAAAAGCCCCCACGCATTGCCCCCAGCCCTGCTTCAAACGCAGGTGGAAGTAGCTTCTGCTTGGTGCAATATTTAGCCTAAGGTACACGGCTGTGCTAATGACACGAGCGTGGCCAGCGCTGCCGGCTTGTTAGGCA
>NW_009201195.1:3222-4857 GCF_000690835.1 Fulmarus glacialis
ACCCTCGTCGCCCACGGGTCTTTGCCGTGGCAGCAGGACAACGCCTTCGGCCAAAGCTGCATCACCAACATCCCCAAACCTGCGCTCCTGCGGGACGTGGGGTGATCTGAGCACGGGTGTGATGAGTTTGAGCCGCCTCTGCACCGGTTCGGGTGTAGGTCCTGTGCTCTCCGGAGCACCAGCAAAAAAAGGTGCTGAAGGTGCACAACGAGAGATTTCCAACGTAACGTTGCGCCTCAGCTCTTCAAGTTTCTCTATTGTTTAGACCCAAAATCCGGAGTGATCCCTTGCCCAAAACAGCCTCTGGCTGCTCAGCCGCGTCCCTGGGCCCGCGCCGCGTGAGCCCGCGCTCTCCGACACAGAGCAGCTCCTCCGAAACCGATGACTCTGTCACGGCTGTTTCATTTTTAAGGACCGTTTAAAGGGTTTTAGCGTTGAGGAGGGACGGCTGGATGTCAGCGGGAGGCGAAAGCAGGAAGGGGCTGCGGGGCGTTCGCTGCCGCTCAGTGTTAGCCGGAGAAGCATAGATGATGCTTTGTGCCGGGGACGGATTCTGCCCCAGGGAGCTGCTCGTGGGGGAAGAAACCTGTCTTCTCCCTTTTCCCTTCTTTTCCCCATCAGTTTTCTCAGGAGGGTGGGAGCAACTTGGGAGGGGAGGAGGGTTGGGTCTGGTTTCCAGTTTTCTTTGCCTCCGGGTGAGGTCTGGCATCTCGCTCAGCTGCAGATCCCAGTAGGGAGGGAGAAAAAAATTAAATCAATGTGTTTTGTCAAAGCGTTTGTGTGTGTGTGTCCGTGGACAGCTCTGACACTTTCTGTCTGGAGATGTCCCAGCCCGTCCCACACTGGTAGCGGGTAAAATAACTCGGTGCTTTTTCTGCCACCAGCTCGGCTGCTGAGCACTCGGCTTGGCAGCTCGGATTTGGGGGAGCCCCGGTGAGTCAGGCAACGGCTCCTTTTCATCCTCATTTATAAGCAACAGCTTCTAACTGCGATGGGACCAATTCACCAGTTGAGCGGCTCAAACTGGAGAGCACGGCCGGCAGCAGCATCCCTCGTGCTCTCCAGCGAGCAGCAAAACGGGGTGCAAGGCTCCCGAATCCCCTCTCCCTTCCCGGCGCGGCTGTGCCGGAGCAGCACCCACAAGAGGGAGGCAGGATATCGCCCGGAGGATGGAGCCGGCCGAGGGGCAGAGCAGCGGGGTGGAAACCCCCCCGTTTGTGCGGGTTAGGGCTTTGCTGCGGCTCCCCGGGGAAGGGCTGCGAGCGCAGGGCTTGGCCCTAGGTGGGTATAACAGGGGGTACAAGCTGTGGGTTGTGTGGGGAATAAATGGAGCTCAGGTGATGCCGGGAGTGCCGAACGGTTGCAAAGCGTGTGGTGAAGCGTCACACCGTCCAGGCAAGGTGTGCCGGATTAGTGCATTTCTATCACAAAACTGGCTTTCTTATTTAATCAAGCAAAACTCCCCGTTGCTGGACCCTCCGGTACCAGCTCACCGGGTGGGTCCTGGGGGCAAAGCCGGCAGTTTTTCCTTGCCTGAGGTCTGAGCCCAGCTGGATCCATCAGTGCACTGAGCTGTGCCAGCCTCTGCTCAGCGCCTGGGGGTGCGATGTGGGTGCCGAGGGGCTGTGGGGTGGG
>NW_009201195.1:4900-7102 GCF_000690835.1 Fulmarus glacialis
GTTAGGTGGAAGTGTTGCAGAGGAGAAGAGCGCTGGTGCTGCCCAACTCCGGGCTCAGAGAGCGGTGAAAACCAGGCACGAGTCCTTTGTCCTCCTGAAATTCAGAGGCAGTGAGCTACAAAGGGGAATTTTTAGGCTGGATACATTCAGGAGAGAGGAATAAATCCCCGACAAGAGGCTCTAACATTGCGGCTGGAGGAGGTTTGGCCGGGGATGGGTATTGCCACGCAGCAGCGGTGCCTGCCGCTGCCCTCGGCCGCTTGCAGAGGAGCGGGGCCGGATCCCCAGCACTCGCTCCATCCCCTCGGTGCTGCCATGGGGGTTTTTTTTGGGGGGGAGAAGCCTACAAGCCCAGGGAAAGCCCCCCCCCCTTGGTGGCAGGTTGGGATCTGGCTGCTTGGCCTCAAACAGGGTTCTGCTGGGGGTCCTGCGTCAGCTGGGTGGGGTGTGGGTGCCAGGCAGGACTCCGAGCTGCAGGAAAGCCACTGGTGGGGGCTTGGCAGCCCCCAGTGTGGGGAAGGGACAGCCGGAGGGTGCCAGGGAGCTGGCACGGCCGCAGCAGCCTTCCTCGTGAGGAAGAGGAGGAGCTGTCACTCACAGCCTGCAGCCGAATCATCCCTCTTTCATTGCTAATTCCTCCCTGCAAGCCCGGATGGGTTTTTTTTTTTTTCCCCTCCCCATTTCTTTAAAATGCAACTCTTTCCATCGAAATCTGGTTAGTCATGAAGCATATAATGAGGTTTATATATATTTAAAATGGTCTGACGTTCGGCATCCCATTATCCTCACTCCTCGAGAGAAACATGGACTCAGTGTGTGAATGTTGATCCAATACGAGCGCAGTCAGTACCATTTTCGCTCTCTGAAATATCCATATCTATTACCCATATTCATGTGCTGTTTGTGTGTAGGAGTCTCTTTCTTGTGGAAAGAAATCCAAGGCTGTGGTGTTTTTTTTTTTTTTTTCCTTGGGCCTGTTATTTAGGTATTTTTGGGGGGGGCAAGCCAAATTATTTTGTCACTTGGTTTTATTTTGCAATTTTGTTTATTCCTTCTTCCTTCAGTAAATCCCCTCTCCAGCTCTAATTGCCCAATGCAGGAAAGCTCGGTGGCTTTTTGCAAGCAGCTCGTGTGATTTCTGCCGGCAAATGGCTGCGGGGGGCTGAGCCCGGGTCACCCCACTCCATACCCAGCCCGAAACACCCTACAAACTTCCAGCAGAGACTTTTCCCATTCCCCATCCTCTTGCTGAGGCTCTTCTCTGCCTGACGTCAGTTAAAACTTACCCTTTCCTGCAAAAAACCCCCCAGGGAGCCGGACAAAAGTGTCAATGTGTTCTTCTTTTTTTCTTTTGCCTTCTTAAATCCTTCTCCTCCTCTTTTCTTTTCTTGCAAACTGGCCTTTCGCTTCCTCCTGCGTCACCGGCCCCGAGCAGGAGCCCGTGTCCCTTCGCTGTGGCTCCTCCTGGCCGCGTTTTTCCCCCAGACAAGTGGGACACCAGAAAAACATCCCCAGCTCCCCCCCTCTTACCCTGCAAACTTATTTTTCTTTAAATACACATGAAAATAGCTCTTGCTGAGACTCCTGCTTTTTAATTGTGTAGATATTACAGCTAATTACAATTCTATTAATATTTCACTTTGAATTAAAGATTTATTTTCCCCACCCTTCTATCCAGGAGGGAATTAAATCCACACCCAAGGCAATTGCAGGCGCTGGAAACGCAACCCACAGATAAAAAGGACCACGCGTGGTTCCCGTGCCTGTGTCTCTTTGACGTGAGTGACCCGTGAAGAGGAAGGAGGTGGTGGTGGCTTGGCCATAAATTATTCAAAGCCCTTTTGCAGAGCTGAGCCAGAAAGTCCAGTCCATAAGATGTGGTTTCATGTTTTCCTATACTAAAAAATAAAATAAAATTAAAATTGCAAGCTGCATGTCTCCCTGGGGGTGCTTGGGGGGCTTTACCGGTGGACATGGTGACCTTCCTGGCTGGAGAGGGGTCAGGGGAGTGGGAGGCTGGATGCTACATGGCCGGAGAGAGACAGCCGTGGGGCTCGGGGCATGCCAGAGCCTCATGCCCGGGGGTCTGCAGGTCCTGGAGGTTCAGGGAAAGCTGCCGGTGGCCCTGGAGATGCTGGAGAACCCTGCAATCCCTGGATGGACATGAACACGGAGCTGGGAATTGGCTCGGGGTGACCCCTC
>NW_009201195.1:7459-8001 GCF_000690835.1 Fulmarus glacialis
GGCAGCATCGGCCTGAGCCAGGTTTCCAAATGTTAATTGTGTTTTGACGTCCTCGATGGTGACATGAACGCTGACGATATTTTGGCTCCTGGCTGAGAGCGGGGAGAGGCGCATGAGAAGGGGAGACCTGCGGTCCATGAGGCTAGGAGAAAAGAACAGAGATGCTGCCGGCTGCAGCCACGGTGGCAAGAGCATCTCCCAAATCCCTGGGACTCAGGTCCCCGGGACTGGGGGGCGGGGGGGTTGGATGGTGATTATTTTCCATCAGAACCAGGGGAGCAGTGAGCACCAAGCATTCCCTGGGCGAGCAGGCTTCTGGAGCAATTCAGGTGGTGCTTCAGCCCAAATTTCTGCATAATTTAGCCCAGACGCCTTCCCCCAGCGATTCCTCGGGACCTGGGCAAAGCAAAGCAGGCTGGCCTGGCACAGGTGCCTCTCAGAGCTGCTTTTGGTGAAGGGATTTGTGCCCGGCTTATCCCACAGTGGCCGGAGCCCCCTCAGCCCTGACTCGTGTGTGACCCTGGGGCATTGGCTGGTGCCTC
>NW_009201195.1:8074-10318 GCF_000690835.1 Fulmarus glacialis
TGGGGGAGACGGGGGGGCTCCTCTCCTCCCAGGGGCTCGGTGGCCCTGGGCACTGATGGGCGCAGACCCCCGCTCCTGCCCATGACTCTCTGCCCTATATCATGCTGGTCCAAATAGCCCCCTCGGGTCACCAGGTGATCCCAGATGTGGGTCCTTGGTTGGGGGGGCTCTCCCAACCCCGTTGCAGTGTTTCAGCTGCTGCCCGTGGAAGGGCTAACACGTCCCCTTCGCCATTCGGACCCCTCCCCATGCAGAAGGGCTCGGGCGAGTCCTCGCCCTGCCGGCTGGGCTGGAAAATCAGGGTTTCTCCATCTGTGCACCCCTAAACACCCACAGGGAACTTTTGCACCCTGTATCAAAGCCTGCTTTTATCGGCCTCTTCCCAAGAGCCTTTCGGAAATAACTCACAGCCCTCCAAGACAGGCAGACGCCGGGTGAACACCGCTGCCCTGGAGCCCTGCTCGGGGACGGGGGTTTGTTCCTGGTGCGGCACAGCGCAGCTAAGGGCTGTGGGCGGTCACCATCAGCGATCCTGGCGTCCCCTCCCCATCAGCCACAGCGCAGAGGTCCTTTTGCTTCTATTCCTGGGGGGGGGTGGCACCGGTGGTGGCATGGATGAGGGTCACATACCTGGAGGGGCTGGATGGGGCTGTTCCCCTCCTGGGGCTGCCCACCCCTGCACCAGAGCAGAATACCAACAAGAACTGCTCCGGCTCTCGCTGTAAACAAAATCACTGCAACAGGCCGGTCTCTCCGCAGGAGACAGTGCTCTGGGCATGATCCCGTGAGCATCTGAATCCATGGGAATATCGCTGCTTATTTTAACGGCAGGGGGGGGGGCCGGTCTCTCCGCAGGAGACAGTGCTCTGGGCATGATCCCGTGAGCATCTGAATCCATGGGAATATCGCTGCTTATTTTAACGGCAGGAGGGCGGCTGGCCAGCTTTTCAGGTGAGCGCAGCTCGCAGGAGAGCACGTAGATCCTTCAAAGGCCTGGCCAGGGCGTAGCGCTGGGAGCCGGGCAGCCCTGTGCGCTTCTGGAAAACCAGCTTGTCTCCAGCCTCCGAAACAAGATCTGGGTGAGAGGGCTGTGATCTCCAGCACCGAGCCCTTCGCAGCGGCACCCTTCCCAGCCGGGACCTGGCTGACCCCGCACCAGGGCTGGCAAGCAACACAAATCAACCCTTAGGGGAGATGAGGCTGGAAATGAGTATTGGAAGGGCTGTGCTTTGCTTTTTGGTGCTCGGAGGGGCAGGTGGAGCTGCAGAGAGCCCTCCCCACAGCCAGGTCCCTCCTCCCCAGGCTTGGGTGCTCTCGCAACCCGGTGTGCAGGCAGGGGGACCCCCTAAACACTCAGCTGGTGCTCGGAGGGGCAGGTGGAGCTGCAGAGAGCCCTCCCCGCAGCCAGGTCCCCCCTCCCCGGGCTTGGGTGCTCTCGCAACCCGGTGTGCAGGCAGGTGTACTCCCTAATCACTCCGGTGACCGATTACCTTGCAGTCATTACCATGATGGATCAGAGCAGTTAATGTGTCAATGGCCATTACTAGGAGGCTGTGTTTTCTCTGGATTAATGAATCGACACGCCACGACGGGTTCCTCAGAGCCGCCGGGACCTGGAGGGGTGGTTTGGTAGTAAAAGGAGGCGATGCACGAGCCGTGCGCCGTGGGCACGTGTGCGGAGCCCGATGTTTGCATTGTTTTATGGGAGGCTGAAGAGAAGGGCGACGGCTTAGGGCGACAAGCCTCATCGCTGCCCTGGGGAGCTGCTCCCACCATGGAGAGAGGAAATTTGGGGATGGCCGTTAGTGCGTGCAGTGGGAGCTGCAGCCTCTCAGCTTGGGGGGACCCTTCCTGTGCCCACGCCATGCACCATGCTCCTTGCAGGGTCTTGCAGGGCTTGGCAAAGGCTGGTGCGTTTGCACCCATGGGATGTCGTGGACCTTCGCTTCTGCAAATGTTGAAATTAGAGGATGTGACCTGCGGGAAGCTCTTTAGCACCGCGGGGTCTGGAGGCCCGGACGGCTGTCAGTCCTGCTGCTGTGTTCATGGCCGCGATGATGGCCGTAGGTGATGGGCAGGGATAGAAGGAAAGGACAAGTACAAGCAAAATACGTCTCGACGCTAAGGACCAGGAGGGGAGAGGTTCTGGGGGCAGCAGGGCATGAGAGGGGCCAGGTCCATCCCTCCTCCCGCAGCAGGCTTTTGCAGCCCTGCGTGCCCGGTGCTGCTCGGCGGAGGGGGCTT